>NC_053023.1:135275171-135429555 GCF_003073215.2 Triticum urartu | reverse complement strand
TTATCATTATTCTTTATAGCATACATGTCATCACAGTAATCATCATAGATAGCAACTTTGTTCTCATAATCAATTGGAACCTCTTCCGAAATAGTGGATTCATCACTAAATAAAGTCATGACCTCTTCAAATACACTTTCATCAATATAATCATCATAAATAGGAGGCATGCTTTCATTATAATAGATTTGCTCATCAAAACTTGGGGCACAAAAAATATCATCTTCATCAAACATAGCTTCCCCAAGCTTGTGGCTTTGCATATCATTAGCATCATGGATATTCAAGGAATTCATACTAACAACATTGCAATAATGCTCATCATACAAAGATTTAGTGCCAAACATTCTAATGCATTCTTCTTCTAACACTTTGGCACAATTATCAGAATCCTTATTTTCACGAAAGACATTAAAAAGATGAAGCATATGAGGTACCCTTAATTCCATTTTTTGTATTTTTCTTTTATAAACTAAACTAGTGCTAAAACAAGAAACAAAAAGATTCGATTGCAATATCTAAAGATATACCTTCAAGCGCTAACCTCCCTGGCAACGGCGCCAGAAAAGAGCTTGATGTCTACTACACAACCTTCTTCTTGTAGACGTTGTTGGGCCTCCAAGTGCAGAGGTTTGTAGGACAGTAGCAAATTTCCCTCAAGTGGATGACCTAAGGTTTATCAATCCGTAGGAGGCGTAGGATGAAGATGGTCTCTCTCAAGCAACCCTGCAACCAAATAACAAAGAGTCTCTTGTGTCCCCAACACACCCAATACAATGGTAAATTGTATAGGTGCACTAGTTCGGCGAAGATATGGTGATACAAGTGCAATATGGATGGTAGATATAGGTTTTTGTAATCTGAAACTATAAAAATAGCAAGGTTACTAATGATAAAAGTGAGCGTAAACGGTATTGCAATGCATGGAAACAAGGCCTAGGGTTCATACTTTCACTAGTGCAAGTCCTCTCAACAATAATAACATAATTGGATCATATAACTATCCCTCAACATGCAACAAAGAGTCACTCCAAAGTCACTAATAGCGGAGAACAAACGAAGAGATTATGTTAGGGTACGAAACCACCTCAAAGTTATCCTTTCTGATCGATCTATTCAAGAGTCCGTAGTAAAATAACATGAAGCTATTCTTTCCGTTCAATCTATCATAGAGTTCGTACTAGAATAACACCTTAAGACACAAATCAACCAAAACCCTAATGTCACCTAGATACTCCAATGTCACCTCAAGTATCCATGCGTATGATTATACGATATGCATCACACAATCTCAGATTCATCTATTCAACCAACACAAAGTACTTCAAATAGTGCCCCAAAGATTCTACCGGAGAGTCAAGACGAAAACGTGTGCCAACCCCTATGCATAGGTTCATGGGCGGAACCCGCAAGTTGATCACCAAAACATACATCAAGTGGAGCAATAGAATACCCCATTGTCACCATGGGTATCCCACGCAAGACATACATCAAGTGTTCTCAAATCCTTAAAGACTCAATCCGATAAGATAACTTCAAAGGGAAAACTCAATCCATACAAGAGAGTAGAGGGGGAGAAACATCACAAGATCCAACTATAATAGCAAAGCTCGCGATACATCAAGATCGTACCACCTCAAGAACACGAGAGAGAGAGAGAGAGATCAAACACATAACTACTGGTACATACCCCATTGTCACCATTGCGAGGAGGCGCGACAGCGGTGGCGTGCTGTAGGCGGGCACGGGAGGCGAGGTGGCGGCAGGCGGGGAGGCGGGCAGGCGGGGAGGCGGGCAGGCGGGGAGGCGGGCTGGCGGGCGCGGCACGCGACAGGTGAGGCGCCCGGGCTGTCGGCCGGCAGCGGCACGCGATGGGACGTGGCGGCGCACGGCAGGCGAGGCGGCCGATGTCGGGGGGTAGGTGCGACATATGCCAACGGGTGGCTTATCATTGTGGGAGCCAGTAAGACATCGCCGGTGCCTGGAAATGGGATAAGGCGAAGGCATGCACGCCGGCAGATCTTACCCAGCTTCGGGGCTCTCCGTGGAGATAACACCCCTACTGCTGCTCTGCGGGGTCTCCGCATGTTCACTAGATGAATCGAGTAGCAATACAACGCTCCTTGAGCTGTTTGGTGGGAGGAGGAAGAAGGGCACGGCAAGCCTGCTTCTTCTCCTTGTGGGGTGTCTAGGACTAGTAAGGGGTCGAACCCTTTGCATGGGTGCTCCGGGGGGTTTATATAGGCCTACCCCCTGGGGGTAAAATGGTAATCCGACTGGGCACGGGGCCCAGCCGTCTGTGACTGCGCTCGCCGGCTTCGGCGCCGGCTGCTGGGGCCCGCCGACTGGTGGGTCCCGCCGGCTGCCGGCCCCTTGGTCGACAGACAGGCCCCACTGTCCAGGGCCTGGTCGGCGGCTGGTTACTGTGGCTCCATCTTGTTGACGTGAGCTTCATCGTGGTAAGCGCGGCTACAGTACCGCCGCCTGTCAGGCGATCGCTGTAGCCTTACCGCGTCTTGTCTCCTTAATGGGGCATCCTCTTCGAGGAAGGCGGCAAGCCGGCTGCGGGGAGCCGGCTCTGTCTTGGGCCGACTAGTTGGAGGCGTGGCCGCCTTCGGGCGTCTCTCTGCTCAAAGGGGCCCACCGTCTGTGGGCCACGCTGGCGGCCCGTCGTGGGTGATGCCAGGGTCAACATGGCAACAGTGCCGCGCCGGTCGGGTCGTGCCTAGCCCGTACGGCGCACCATGCCAGGCGTGCTCCAGGATTTGGGGGTGGCAGGCTTTACTGTAGCCACGCCCCGTCGCACCGCCGTTAGGTGGGTGCAAACTTTGTGGGTGCGGTCTTGACCGCTTTATAGGGAGCCGGCTTCTTGGAGTCGGCCTTCTCATGGCCGGCTTCTTAGAGTCGGCCTTCTCATGAGGGCTAAAGTTGGACCGCCTTCCGAAAGCCGGCCTGGGTTGCAGCCAGCTAGGGGAAGGCGGCCCCATGTCTTGGATTCTTGAGAGCCGGGCGGGCTCGTAACTTTTTCAGAAGGGCCAGGGGAAGCCGGCTAGGCTACCCATGGCTATTTACTCCGACAGTAGTCCCCGAAGCTGATCGAGCTCCGAGGCGAGCAGGGGGACGACAAGCTTGGTCAGCTTCCCATCCTGAAGAGCCGGCTTAGCGGGTGTACGCCGACTTCAGAGAGCCCCGCGTCTTGTAGGCGAGAGGAGGGGGGGCAACCCGCGTGCCGACTACGGGCCCTCCCGCGGCCACGTGGCGGCGAGATCCTGCGAGCGCACGCGCGCGACGGGACGCCGCCGCAGGCCCGGGCCCGCCACTCGCGAGCCTTGGTCCGGGCGCGGATCTTCCGTGGCCCACAGGGGCCGCTCGCCTTCTCGAGGCAGTTTTGTTTCGCCGTTAAGGCTCGATAATCGCGGGACGTGGGGAGTGGGCACGATCGATCCCCACGCTTCCCCACGTCGCGCCTCCTCGGCTCCGCCACGTGAGCCTATAAGTAGGGGGAGGAGGGAGAGCGACAGAGGTTCGCACGCTCCCTCCCGCTCCGCCCCTCCTAACCCTCGTCTTCTTCCTCTCGCTGCCGTCGCAGCTTCCCGTCTCAGCGCCGTCGCGTCTCTACACCGCCTCGCTCCCATGGCGTTGTCAAGCTCGTGGGACGGCTCCAACGTCCATGAGGACCATGTGGAGTTCCTTCGCCAGACCCGGCGCCTGCCCGGTGTCGACCGCGTACAGGTCCGCCTGGCGCCCACGAAGGAGATCTCGCCGGCGCCGGAGGAGGGCGAGCGGATCGTCTTCCGCTCGCACTGCCTGCGCGGCTTCGGCCTTCCGGCGAGCGGGTTTCTGCGCTCTTTCCTGGAGTTCTACAACCTCCAGCCGCATCACCTTACGCCCAATGCGGTGATGCTGCTGTCGGCCTTCGTCTCCCTCTGCGAAGGCTTCTTGGGGCTGCTCCCCACGCTGGAGCTCTGGGGAGAGTTCTTCCAGAGCAAGCTCGGCACGGTCGTCGCCGGCGTGCCCGCCCCCTGCGGAGCCTTCATCGCCATGAGGAGGGCGAGCGAGAACAACCCGTTCCCGCCCATCCCCCTGATCCAGTCGGTGAAGGTTTGGCAAAGATCTTATTTCTATGTGAAGAACGTCGCCGAGCAAGGAGACTACATCAACCTGCCGGCTTACGTAGCCGGCCTGCCGGCTGGGAGGCAGCCCTCGTGGAGCTTCCGGTCCCGGTCATTGTCTCCGGCCGGGAACGCCGCCATCTCCTGGCTTTGGGTGTTGATTCAGTCGGAAGGCTTGCGCGGGGCCGACTTGGTGGCCGCCTTCGTGGAGCGCCGGATCCTTCCTCTCCAAAGCCGGCCCCATATGATGTGTCAGATGAGCGGCCGCTTCGACCCAAGCCGTCTGAGCACATGGGAAATGCCCCACGCGGAGGTGGCGCTCATGGTTAACTACATCGCCAACTGCAAGCTCACCGGGGACTGGCAATACAGCAAGGTGCCGTATTCCCGCGCCAATCCTCCGCCCGTGGTAAGCTTCTCTCTCTATCTTCTTTTTGTCGTCGGCCGGATTCTGACCAGTCGGTTCTTTTGAGCAAAACCCTCTTCTTGCGCCGCCGGCCGGGGTGGCAGGGATCGAACGCCAGTATGCCCCCGACCGCACGGTGGACGACGTTGACGACCCGGACTTGGGGGCGGCCGCCATGGAAGACGCCGTGGTGGGGGATAGCGCCGAGCCCGGAGGCTCAAGGTTCACCGCGAGCTTCGAGGACTGGCCGGACGATTTCGAAGCCGAAGTCGCTCCGCGTCGCCAGCCGGCGGCCGACCATCAGGGCGCGGGCTCGTCTACCGCGCCGACTGCCGGCGGCGGCGCACAGAAGTGTCGGGCCGCTTCAGGCCTCTTCGGCAGTCGGCCGAAGAAGTCCAAAGCCTCCGCCGCGGCGACCAAGCAAGACGAGGCGGCTGCGAAAGCGGCCCGCTTCCGCAAGGCGGTGAAGTAGCCTACGGTGGTCTCAGCGTAAGTCTTCGATTGCCTTGCCGCATGCTTGTCATCATTCTCTTTCTCTTTGAATATTCTTCTTAGCTTTTTCTCGCTTGCCGGACAGGGCGCCGCTTTCCCTTGAGCGGGGTCCGGGCGGCTCCGTCGTGGGGCCGGCTGGAGGGTCTTCGAGCTCCCGCCGCGTGGACCCCCGCGCCGATCTCAGGGAGGCCACAGAGCGGAACACCCGCGAAGCGCGAGAGGAGCGCGAGGCGGTGGAGAAGGCGGCCGCCCAGGCGGCGAGGGAGCAGGCCGACGTGGCGGCCAAGGCCTAGACGGAGGCGGCTACCGCGGAGACGGAGGCGGAAAGCTCGCGCAACCAGCCTCCGCTGCTCGCCATTCCTCTCCGAGCTGTAGCCCCCGACACCCCATTGCCCTTGGCGGAGGAGATCGTCCAAGACCCGCCGCTGTTGGAGAGGGGGGAGGACCCCGTGGCCTTTGCGGGGAGAGCGCCGCCAGCGGCGCCAACCGGAGCGGGCCAAGGCGGCCAACCGTCAGCGGCGCCAGAGGGGCCGGCCGGAGGTGAGCCGGAGAACAGAGCCGGCCTCGAGGTGCAGCCGGCGGTGAGCCGGCACGCAGGGGGAGGCGCCGCTCCGCCGGAGTTGCGCCGAGTTGCGGGCGCAGGCCAGCCGGTGGAAGATCTGGAGGCGGCCAGCACCGCCATGTCCGAGTGGACTCCCAGCGGGGGGACTGGCGAGCTGGATGCGGCGGCTCAAGGGGTCCGGAGCCGGCTACAAGCTCAGGCCGCCCTGCTGCAACAGCTCAACCAAGAGTTCTTGTCAACGCGAGCCACTATCCGGGTGAGTCCTTCATTCTTGGCTGCTTTGCTTTCTTAATTTCTTCCGTGGGGGCGCGTCAGCGCACCCACTCGGTGTAGTCCCCGAGATTCGGGCCGACTGCTGCGCAGTCGGGTCGGATCTTTCTCGACGGCCACATTACTTTGCTTTTTTTTTCTAAACTTTCAGGAATACCACAACCTTCGTGCTGCCGCCTTCGACTCCCAGGCTCGGGAGTTGAGCCGGCGGACCGACGACCTGGCCGACAGCCGAAGTAAGTACTCGATTTTGTCTGTCTCCTGTGGGGGCGCGTCAGCGCACCCACTGGGTGTAGTCCCCGAGATTCGGGCCGACTGCTGCGCAGTCGGGTCGGATCTTTCTTGACGACTCTTTTCTTATTGGTTTTTCTTTGTCTTCAGGGGCCAACGCCGACTTGAGGAAGGAGCTCGGCGAGGCGAAGGCCGCCCTTCATACCAAGGAGGCCGAGTGCGCCGCCTTGGTCCAGGAACGGGATCGCCTAGCCAAGAAGCTGGCCGACCAAGAGGAGAGCCACAAAGCGGCCCTGCAGGTGGCGCAGGAAAGCGAAGCCGCCTTGAAGGCGGAGTATGAGACCGAGGCGGCGAGCTGGTCTGAGACCCGGCGAGCCCTGGACGAAGGCTTCGGCCGGATCGAGGACTTGATCGACGGTAAGTTGCCTTCTTAGCCCTTCTCCTGCCCCTTGCCGCCTGGGTTTTTTGACTTATCTTGAGCTGTTGCTTGTTGTTTCTTGCAGATTACTTCCCGGGCTACTCCGCCTTCGCCGCCCAAAGCATTGAGGCCCATCGCGAGGCGCGCCGTCAAGCGGGGGCCGACATTGCGCCGGATGCAAACCGGACCCTTGAGGAGCAGCTCCAGGCTGTCCAGGCACGGTTGCAGCCGGCTCATCGGATGCTTCGCCGGCTCCAACGTGCCGGGGCGCAAGTGTTGGCCGCCCTCTGGCCCGGCGAGACGATCCCCCGCACCCCAAGCCGAACCGCCGACTGGCTGGAAGTCGCAGTTGGTCGCTTCGAGGCTTGGAAAGCGTCAGTGGCCCACCTCGGAGTCGGGCGGGCGTTGGAATTCGTTCGGGCTTGGTACCCAGGGCTGAGCCTGGACCAGCTGCGCACTTGGCGGATGGAGGCCGACGCGGAGCTGGAGGAGGTGAGGCCGGCTATCGCCCAGCGAGCTTCGACGATCGCCGAGTGCACCGACATCAGCGTTTTCGCACCCGAAATCGATGATGACGGTGTTGCTCAGCCGGAGGAGTGGTTCGGGCTGAACCCGGCGGTGGGCGAGGACTCGGCAGAGGAGATTGCCTCCAGCGACGAGGGCGAAGAAGACGAAGACGAGGACGGCGAAGATGTCGAGCCGGCTGGTGGAACAACCAGCCGACCTCAGGCCGACCGTGCCTCCAGCAACGAGGCACGTGGAAGCGCGCCCTCTGCGGGAGGCGGCGACCAAGCCGAAGTTCGTCAGCCGGCCGCTCCTTCAGCCGGCACGACCGTCTCCGCCAACCAGTCTGGCTCGTCGGCCGCTCCGCCAGCTTGACCTGCCATTTTTATCTTTCCTACTTTGTTGTCTTTGAACAATCTTTGTTAAGTTTTCGCAGTTCGACCCACTGGGGGTGTATCCAAACTATGTTGAATGCTGGCCTCTTGGAGGTCTTTTTATGTAAATATTATCATGTGCATGTTTGGTTTCCATTCGCGTATGCTTTTTTATCCTTAGGCTTTTTCCTTTGCCGCCTTCCCTCTTTGGGGAGGCAAGTACTTGAGCTTTCTTGGATTAAAGTGAAGTGAATGGAAACCGGCCGGCCGGCTACTCTGGTAGCCAGTCGGCGGTGTGAGAAAAACCGGCTTTTGTTATATTAGTCCGTTAGTCCCTAGCAGTTTTTCGTGTGGGCGCCCGTTCCTACCTTTAACTCTTGCCAGCCGGACAGCCGGTTCTTCGAACTGCGACTTTTGGCAAGAGAAGGCTTGAGAGCCGGCACACTACTTGTCTGACTGTGGGTAGGACTTCTAACATAACTCCAGTCGGCCAGTCCCCGAGCCGACTAGTCAAACTCGGTGCCGGACGGAATAAGTAAATGATACGACAAGGTCATAAGCATGATACTTTTCATTCATAAATAAGGGATGGCAGTCCCCGAGCCCTCCTCGGGGGGGCCTATTGTCTTGTACTTAATACAAAAGTTAGCGTGATACATACTGCCTTTCAACTGTAAAATCTTCGAAGGAGGTTGGCGTTCCATGGCCATTCCGACTCCTTGCCGGAGTCGTCTCTCTTGCGTGCCTTCGGCTTCTGTGCATCGATCAGGTAGTAGGAGTCGTTGCCTAGAGCTCTGCTAATGACGAAGGGGCCCTCCCAAGGGGCTGAGAGCTTGTGCTGGCCGGCTGTTCGCTGGATCAGTCGGAGCACAAGATCGCCCTCTTGGAAGGATCTTGGCCTGACCTTCCGGCTGTGGTAACGGCTCAAACCCTGCTGGTAGATGGCAGACCGGCTGAGGGCTAATAGCCGGCTTTCTTCCAGCAGGTCGACGCCGTCTTCTCGTGCTTCCTTGGCCTCCGCTTCCGTGTACATGGTTACTCGAGGCGAGTCGAATTCGATGTCAGTTGGGATGACCGCCTCGGCACCATACACAAGGAAGAAAGGGGTGAAGCCGGTTGACTTGTTTGGTGTAGTGCGCAGACTCCAAAGGACAGCCGGCAGCTCATCAAGCCAATAGCCGGCTGAGCGCTACAGAGGTACAACCAGTCGGGGCTTGATGCCGGAGAGGATGAGGCCGTTGGCTCGCTCGACCTGGCCGTTTGACTGCGGGTGGGCGACGGATGCTAAGTCCAGCCGGATACCTTGGGCTGCGCAGAAACGTGCCAAGGCTCCTTTGGCAAAATTCGTGCCATTGTCGGTGATGATGCTGTGTGGCACGCCATACCGTGCTGTTATGTCTGCAATGAATGTCACAGCAGTCGGCCCATTCAGCTTCTTGATCGGCTTTGCCTCAATCCACTTGGTGAATTTGTCCACGGCGACGAGCAAATGCGTCATGCCGCCGCGCGCCGTCTTGAATGGGCCCACCATGTCCAGTCCCCAAACGGCAAAGGGCCAAGTGAGGGGAATGGTCTTGAGTGCCGAGGCCGGCATGTGTTGCTTGGAGCTGAAGAGTTGGCACCCCTTGCAATGTTTAACTAATTCTTTGGCATCATCCAAAGCAGTCGGCCAGAAGAAACCATGGCGGAAGGCTTTGGCGACAAGTGATCTTGAGGCTGCATGGTGGCCGCATTTTCCTTGGTGAATGTCTCTGAGGATTGCAATGCCTTTCTCTTGCTCGACGCACCGTTGGAGGACTCCAGTGACACTGCGCTTGACAAGCTCTCTGTTGACGATTGTGTATGCTCCGGCTCGACGTTGGACTTGTCTTGCTTCTGTTTCGTTAGCCGGCAGGTCTTGGTTTACTAGGAAGTTGAGGATGGACTGAGCCCATGATGGAGCCGCGACTTCTTCTACTGCCAATGTGGCTACTGCCACCAGGGTGGGCGGGCTGGGCGGTGAGGTGCTGGAGTCGGCCGCCGGCTGTTGTGTTGGTGCAGTCCCCGGGCCGGCTACCGCAGTCCCCGAGCCGGGTGTGGTAGTCCCCGAGCCGGCTGCCGAAGTCCCCGAGCCGGCTGCCGGGGTCGCCGGGCCGGTTACGGGAGTCTTGGGGTCGCCTACTTGGTTCTTCGAGCCGAACTCGGCCGCATCGGGGTCAGGCGGCACGAAGATGGAATCGGACTCTGGAGACGGCTTGATAGACGGCTTGAGGAGGCGTTGGAGAGCGACGCCGGCTGGAATTGCTTGCAGAGTGGAGCCTATTCGAGCCAGGGCATCGGCTGGCTCGTTGTCAGCTCGCGGTACGTGGAGGAACTCGCATCCTTCAAAGTATCCGTTGAGTTGTTGGACCAGGAAGCGGTAGCTCGCCATATTCGCGTCCTTGGCGTCCCAGTCGCCGGATGATTGCTGGACTACCAGGTCCGAGTCGCCATAACATAGGATCCGGCGAATGCCAAGTTCTTTGGCAAGCCGGAGCCCATGTATGAGCGCCTCGTACTCGACCACATTGTTGGAGGCGGCAAAGTGGATCTATAGAATGTATCTGAGCTTGTCGCCTTTCGGAGAGGTAAGGACGACGCCGGCTCCCAAGCCGGTGCGCATCTTGGACCCGTCGAAGTGCATGCGCCAATGGGTGGAGTCGGGAGCCGGCGGCAGGTACTGGGTCTCGGCCCAGTCGACGAGGAAGTCGGCCAGTGCTTGGGACTTGATGGCAGTGCGGGGCTGGTAGAAGATCGTGTACGGGGCCAGCTCGATGGCCCATTTCGCCACCCGGCCGGATGCGTCCCGGCTGCCTATGATCTCGGCTAGCGGGGCAGTGCATACGACTGTGACGGGATGCTCTTGAAAGTAGGGCTTCAGCTTCTTGGCGGTGAAGTACACGCCATAACACATCTTTTGGTAGTGCGGGTAGTTCTGCTATGAAGCGGACAGCACCTCGCTCAAATAATACACCAGCCTCTGGACCGGCTGGGCTCGGCCTTCTTCTGGGCGCTGGACTACGATGACGGTGCTGACCACCCGGCTGGTTGCAGCGATGTAGAGGAGCATGGGCTCTTTCTCAGTCGGCGCCGCGAGGACAGGTGGCGTGGCCAGCATCTTCTTCAGCTCGTGAAAAGCTTGGTCGGCCTGGTCGCTCCACTCGAAGTGAGTGCTCTTCTTCATGAGGCGGTAGAGAGGGAGAGCTTTCTCTCCGAGCCGGCTGATGAAGTGGTTCAAGGAGGCTAAGCACCCGGTGAACTTCTGAATGTCTCGAAGCTTGGTGGGGATCGCCATTCTCTCGATGGCCTTGATCTTCACCGGGTTGCATTCGATACCGCGTTCGGAGACCAGGAAGCCTAGGAGCTGGCCGGCTGGCACTCCGAACACGCATTTCTTGGGGTTGAGCTTGATTTGGAACCGGCGTAAGTTCTCAAACGTTTTCTTGAGGTCTCCCAGCAAGGTGCCGCGCTTCTCCGTCTTCACCACGATGTCGTCCACGTATACGTGAGCGTTTCTGCCGAGTTGCTTGAGGAGGCACTTCTGCATGCAACGCTGAAAAGTGGCACCGGCATTTCTCAAGCCGAATGTCATAGTTAGGTAGCAGAAGGCTCCAAATGGCGTGATGAAGGCGGTCTTCAGGCGGTCGTCAGGGTCTAGCTTTATCTGATGATATCCGGAGTAAGCATCCAAAAAACACAACAGCTCGCATCTGGCTGTGGAGTCTATCACTTGGTCAATCCTCGGCAGGGTAAAAGGATCTTTGGGGCAGGCCTTGTTGAGGCTCGTGTAGTCTATACACATGCGCCACTTGTTGTTCTTCTTTAGCACAAGGACCGGGTTGGCGAGCCACTCTGGAAAGAAAACTTCCATGATGAAGCCGGCCGCCAAGAGACGGGCTATCTCCTCCCCTACAATCCTGCGCTTCTCCTCCGACAATCGGCGAAGGGGTTGTCTGACTGGCTTTGCGTCTTCTCGAACGTGTAGTTTGTGCTCGGCGAATTTCCTCGGAACACCCGGCATGTCCTTGGGGGACCATGCAAAGATGTCCAGATTCTCACGGAGGAAATCGGCGAGCTCGCCTTCCTATTTGCTGTTCAGGTTTGCCCCGATGACGGCAAACCTCTCTGGATGCTCGGGGTCAAGAGGTATCTTCTTCGTCTCCTTGGCCGGCTGGAAAGATCCTTGAGTGTTATGCTCCTTGGGGTCGGGGGACACGGCCGACTGTTTGCCGGCTATGGCCACGACTCGGTCCAACATCTTCTTCTCTTCGGCTATTACAAGGGACTCGGCTAGCCGGCTGCTGGCTGCTGCGCACTCAGAGGACTTCTTGTAATCGCCGACTACGGTGATGACGCCTTTGGTGCTTGGTATCTTCATCTTGAGGTATGCATAGTGGGGAACTGCCATGAATTTGGCCAAGGCAGGTCGGCCAAGCAATGCATGGTAAGGGCTCTCCAGGTCCACCACTTCAAACCAAATCGCTTCCCGGCGGAAATGCTCCTTGTCCCCTAAAAGCACATCAATCTTGATCTTGCCAATGGGGGTGCAGGACAGGCCGGGTACGATGCCATGGAATACCGTTCGAGTAGGCGCGAGCTGCTTCGTCTTGACATTTAGCTTTTCCAGGGTGTCACGGTACAGGATGTTGATGCTGCTCCCGCCGTCTATCAACACATGGGAGAAGCGGGCGGCGCATCTGTCCGTTGCAAGGGTGGCTTCCAGGACCAAGGCATAAGAGCCGGGAGACGGCATCACCTCCGGATGGTCGGCCCGGCTCCAACTGATGGGCTTTTCGGACCAATGCATGTGTCCGGCGGGGTTGGCAGCGACCACGCTAACTTCCTGGCGCTCTTGGCGTTTGCTGCGCCGGTCTTCGGGCTGGCTTGTAAAGACGATGTAGGTTGCTTGCTCGTCAGGGAACTCATCATGCACGGCTCCGACTGCTGGCCGAGCGGCCGAAGGCGGCGGAGGCGGAGGCGGCGGGCCGGCAGGCGGAGGCGGCACGAGCCCTTCGCCCTTAGAGATTCGGGTGAGCCAATGGCACTTCCGGGTCGTGTGGTTGGACGGCTTCGCGCCACTGTGGAACTTGCAAGGGGCGTCGAGAGTTTGCTCGTAGGAGAAAGCGGGCTGCCAAGCCGGCCTGCCGCCCTTGGGCTTCTTGGGCGCCGGTCGCTCTTCAGGCGGCGCGTCTTCGACTGTTGCCACCTGCCGACTGGCGGGAGGCGGCGCGGGGCCCTTGCGCTTGTGGTCGTTCGAGTGAGGGAATCAGCCGGAGTCCCCAGCCGGCGTCTTGGGCGCCGGGTTGAGTACCTTTCCGGACGCGTCTACCCGAAGCTCGGTCTTCATCGAGGAGTCGGCGGTGGCGTACTTGTCCGCTATGTCCAGAAGCTCGTCGAGGGTGGCCGGCTCGTCGCAGAGGAGCTTGTGCTTGAGGAGGGTGCCTTCTCGGCATCCGGCCGTGAACTATTCTATGGCTTGCACCTCGTGCACCCCTTCACAGGAGTTGCGGAGCTCGGCCCAACGCGTGATTAATCGCGAGTGGACTCGGCGGGGCCTTGTACGCACAAGGAGAGCTGTCTGGGCTTGGGAGCCTGCTTGTAGGTGCTAGTGAAGTTGCGGATGAAGGCTTCTGTGAAGTCTAGCCAGCTGTTGATGCTACGCGGCTTGAGGCTGTTGAGCCAGGACCGCGCCATGCCTTGCAGCATGAGGGGCACGTACTTTACGGTGACGCACCGGTTACCGTTGGCTATGCTAACCGCCGTGGAGTAGTCGATCAACCAATCTTCCGGCTTCATGGAAGTTGTACTTGGGCGTGTCTCTTGGGAGCGAGAACCCTTTGGGAAAGGGCTCGTCGCGGATGCGGGGGCCGAAACAAGGCGGGCCGACATCGTCTTCTTCTTCCAATGCCAGGGATCGCGCCAGGCGGTCGATCCGATGGCGGGCGTCGTTCTCGCCGATTCCTTCGCGGCGCCCTAGCCGGCCGCTGAGAGTCGGGTGCGCCACTGGCGGCGAGGCGGGATATCTCTCTTCACGGGGCGGAGGCGAAGGCGGGTAGCCCCGCCATTCCATGGCTCGGGGATGACCGTCCGCGTCTCGCTCAATGGAGATCCGGGTCCGGCTGCGGCTGGCAGCCGGCTCCTTCTCGCGGCGCGCGCGGGTATTGCTCGTAGTCGGCGTCCGGGACGTCGCGCCGTGTTCTCGGCGCGGGGGAGGGCTTTCCACGCGGGCGTCGGCTTCGTGTCGCTGCACGGCTGCGTCAATCAATTGCTGGATGCGCCGGGTCATGTGGGGGAGGTCTCCGGCCTCCAAGCCGTCCAACTCGTCTACAGCCGCTTGGGCGGCACGCAAGTTCTCGAGCGGAGTGGCATAGACCGGGCGGTCGACTCCCAGCGTGTCGGCGATGACGGCGCCGCGTTGCTTGACAAGGCCGGCCCGGCTTGGCCCGCCCGGGGCCGGCGTGCCGAAGGCGGCGCGGTCAGCTTCACGCTGGTAGGCCTCAGTGAGGCGTCTTACGGAGGCCAGCCTCCGGCCCTCTGCGAGGAGGGCGAGGCGGCGTGCTTCCAGTGCTTTGTTGTCGGCATTAGCCGGGAGGGAAGCGGACAAGTCGTAGGCCGCCGCGCGCGAGGCGTCGTGGGCGCTCTCGTCGGCCAGGCCGCCGTGGCCGACAACCATCACTTCGGCGGTGACAGCATCGCAGCCGTCGGCTCGAGGAAGCGGGTCGTTGTAGATCGCAACGTTGGTGGGGAAGGTGTCGTAGGAGGCCGTGTCGGAGTCGACAGGCATCGGGTCGGTGGAGCCAACCGACTCCAGGTCCGCAGCGGGCTCGCTGGAGACATGGAGCTGGCCGAGAAGGTTGGCGAGGTGGTCAGTGCCCGCATCGGAGGCGAGCTCGTGAGAGGTGAGAGTTTCGTCGAGGAGATCGGCGAGGCCGCTTGCCGCGCAGATGCTGGTGACGCCTTGCAGCGCGTCGTGGCAAGCGCCATCGGGCGTGCCGGGCTGGCTACGCTCGCGGGGGAGGAATAACGTTCCCGTCCAGAACAGGTCTTCGGACGACGGTGTACCATGCCCCACGGTGGGCGCCAAATGTCGGGTGGTAGGTGCGACATATGCCAACGGGTGGCTTATCATTGTGGGAGCCAGTAAGACATCGCCGGTGCCTGGAAACGGGATAAGGCGAAGACATGCACGCCGGCGGATCTTACCCAGCTTCGGGGCTCTCCGTGGAGATAACACCCCTACTGCTGCTCTGCGGGGTCTCCGCATGTTCACTAGATGAATCGAGTAGCAATACAACGCTCCTTGAGCTGTTTGGTGGGAGGAGGAAGAAGGGCACGGCAAGCCTGCTTCTTCTCCTTGTGGGGTGTCTAGGACTAGTAAGGGGTCGAACCCTTTGCATGGGTGCTCCGGGGGTATATATAGGCCTACCCCCCGGGGGTACAATGGTAATCCGACCGGGCACGGGGCCCAGCCGTCTGTGACTGCGCTCGCCGGCTTCGGCGCCGGCTGCTGGGGCCCGCTGACTGGTGGGTCCCGCCGGCTGCCGGCCCCTTGGTCGACAGGCAGGCCCCACTGTCCAGGGCCTGGTCGGCGGCTGGTTACTGTGGCTCCATCTTGTTGACGTGAGCTTCATCGTGGTAAGCGCGGCTACAGTACCGCCGCCTGTCAGGCGATCGCTGTAGCCTTACCGCGTCTTGTCTCCTTAATGGGGCGTCCTCTTCGAGGAAGGCGGCAAGCCGGCTGCGGGGAGCCGGCTCTGTCTTGGGCCGACTAGTTGGAGGCGTGGCCGCCTTCGGGCGTCTCTCTGCTCAAAGGGGCCCACCGTCTGTGGGCCACGCCGGCGGCCCGTCGTGGGTGATGCCAAGGTCAACCTGGCAACAGTGCCGCGCCGGTCGGGTCATGCCTAGCCCGTATGGCGCACCATGCCAGGCGTGCTCCGGGATTCGGGGGTGGCAGGCTTTACTGTAGCCACGCCCCGTCGCACCGCCGTTAGGTGGGTGCAAACTTTGTGGGTGCGGTCTTGACCGCTTTATAGGGAGCCGGCTTCTTGGAGTCGGCCTTCTCATGGCCGGCTTCTTGGAGTCGGCCTTCTCATGAGGGCTAAAGTCGGACCGCCTTCCGAAAGCCGTCCTGGGTTGCAGCCAGCTAGGGGAAGGCGGCCCCATGTCTTGGATTCTTGAGAGCCGGGCCGGCTCGTAACTTTTTCAGAAGGGCCAGGGGAAGCCGGCTAGGCTACACATGGCTATTTACTCCGACAGCCGGGCTGTCGGGCGGCAGCAGCGACCGATGGGACGGGGCAGCGCGCGGATGGCGACGCGCGGCGGTTCCACGCGTTGACTGCGGGATGCCGCGTTGATCGCGGGTGGGCACGTCTGCATGCACGTTCGCAGGCACGTGCGGGCGGGCGGGTATGCGCTTCGGTCTTTTTTTTGCGGGCGTCCAGGCAGGCTATGTGCACGTCTGCATGTGCGCCACGTCCGCGGTCGCGTGCGGGCGGCCGGTAGTGGTGGTTCGAGTTTTTTTGCCTGGCGGGCGGGCGGGGTAGCGGGCGGGTCCTGTATTCATATACATATACGCTCTGGACTTCTTTTTGCGGGGGCCGGGCGAGCAGGCGGGCGGGCGGACTCTTTTTCAAAAAATGCCCATCCTGCCCTCTGTTATGAAGAGGTATTGGGCAATCTCGGCCGTCCTTGTTTTTTTTTGGGGGGGGGGGGTCTATCGAAGTGGAAGTGTAATTGAAGAGGTCTTGTTTTCCCTATGTCAGTTTCAAATGCTGAACATAGGAAATATTAGGACTTGTATAAATATAGATGGCCTAATGGGCATCCCTACCCGATATGTTTGGTTACTTGATGCGGATGATGAGAGTCACCCTGGGCGTTCGGGTTTACCCGAACTTTAGGCTCGGGTAATTCGGGTTTTTTGAAATTCAGGTTTTCAGAAACAACTCCCGAAATATCTCTAAAAAAACTAAAACCCAAAATATCGGGTACCCAAATTTTCGGGTTTGGGTTCGGGTAATCCCAAATTTCCCAAACTGTGAACAAAGGTACTTACTGATGTGATTATTTTCCATAGTGGAATTTGCATCAGTACGGCTGTTACTCGCCTAAGTTAGATAGAAACAATGGCCTTTGCATCAGTACGACTGTAGCTTGCCTCAAGCTGCTACAGAGCCATGCGCTTGCCAAATACAGAGTACATTTGAGTAGTTTTTAGCAGGATACTTCAGCATGGAAAATGTCAATTTTTACCAGTATAACTCAGCATGACAAATGACACTTGTCAAGATCCTTCGTTGCTTCGAGTCATCGCGCTGACGATGCAACACCAGGGACGGGGACATGGGCCAGCGACCGGGAGTCCGGGATGGTGGGAAGGGACTACGGGCGACGGGACGATGGAATGGGATGGAGGGACGGCGGCTGGCGGGACGGCGGACGACGAGGCAGCGGGAGGGCGGACGGTGGGACGACCGAGCGGTGATTGAGACCGGTGGTGATGGTGGGATTGGTGGGCTTGCGGCGCCGACGGGCGACTTTGACGAGCAGGAGCAGCCGGGCAACCGGCAGGGCCGCAGGGGAGTGTGGCGGCTAGGGTAGGAATCGGGGAAGGGTGAGTGGGGAACGCGGGGAGGAGTTGGTGTCGGTGTGACGCTGTGTATGGACTATGGAGGAAGGCCTAAACTAGGCCAAGCTAAATGGGCTACCGAGTACATAGGACAGAACTTTTGTCTTTGTTATTCGGGCTTTGTCCTGTTTGGGTACCGGGACAAAATACCCGAATTTCCCAAAATAATTTCGGGTTTTCGTACCGGCCACCCGAGAAATGTGTTCGGGTTATATGGGTTCGGGCTTCGGGTTTTTCGGGTTTGGGGTTCGGGTTCAGGAAAAAGTGCCCAGGGTGAGATGAGAGAATTAAATACTGCATATTGGATGACCATTTACCAACATGTGCAGCATCAGGAACACCGTTGCCCACAACTTGCTTCGGGAAACTTCAGAGTATTACCAAAGTTATGGATATCTAGACCGCAAGAATCCCCCAAAGCAATAGATCAGAACCAGCCCGAGGCATTTGTGGTGCGGCTACATTCAACGGTGGTATACCTGGAAAGATGGCGTGGGGTTCATATCGGCGACCTCGCGGAGGCATCATTGAAAGTTTATATCGACTAGAGGGGGGTGAATAGGCGATTTTTATGGAAAGTCTTCAAAACTTGGGAGTTTATGAAGACAAACAGTGAAGATTATGCCTATTACTATGCAGCGGAAGTTAGATTACACTAGGCCAGCCATGGTCATGTATTCACAGAGTGAAAGCACAGTGACAAACAGCTTCAGTGTAATAAGGATCAAGTGGGAAGAAGTTATGAAGCCACACAGATCATTCATTCATGTTGTGAAGACAAATGATAAAGCAAGCATGCAATGACTTCACAATAAGTAACAGAAGAGAAGGAAGTGAAGATGAAACCAGTGACTCGTTGAAGACAATGATATGTTGGACCAGTTCCAGTTGCTGTGACAACTGTACGTCTGGTTGGAGCGGCTAGGTATTTAAACCTTAGGACACACAGTCCCGGACACCCAGTCCTGAACACGCAGTTCAGGACACCAAGTCCTCACCGTATTCTCCTTGAGCTAAGGTCACTTAGTCCTCGCCCAATCACTCTGGTAAGTCTTCAAGGTAGACTCCCAAACCTTCACAGACTTCGTTCACTGGCAATCCACAATGTCTCTTGGATGCTCTGAACGCGACGCCTAACCGTCTGGAGAATTCACAGTCCTCAAGTGTAATAAGTCTTCAGATCACACAGACAAGAAGACTCAAGTGATGCCCAATTTACTCTGGCTCTGGGTGGTTAGGGCTTTTCTCCTCACTAGGAATTTTCTCTCAAAGGCTTCGAGGTGGGTTGCTCTCAAACGACAAAAGCCGTGCACTGAAATCTGAGCAGCCAACCGTTTATGGTTGTGGGGGTGGGCTATTTATAGCCACTTGGCAACCCGACCTGATTTGTCCGAAATGACCCTGGGTCACTAAGGAACTGACACGTGTCTCAACGGTCAGATTTCGAACTCTCATGACAACTTTACTTGGGCTACAAGCAAAGCTGACTTGTCCGGCTCTGGACAAGATTCGCTCTCATTGTCTTCACTCGAAGACATAGGTTTTTGATTTAGGCATCACTTCAGTCATTCTGACTGGTTCTCCTGGACCCCACTTAACAGTACGGTGGTTCCTATGACTCAACACAAAATAAAAAAAAGAACTACGAAAGATCTAAGTCTTCGAGTTCCATAGGCTTCATAACGTGTCTTGTTTTGTCATAGTCTTCAATGTGAATATCTTCATATACCACCTTTGTCTTCAATGTCTTCATACATTTTTAGGGGTCATCTCTGGTAGTAAAAAACCGAATCAATGAGGGACTTCTACCTGTGTTTTCCTGCAATTCTCACAAACACATTAGTCCCTCAACTAGGTTTGTCGTCAATACTCCAAAACCAACTAGGGGTGGCACTAGATGCACTTACAATCTCCCCCTTTTTGGTGATTGATGACAAACTAGTTGAAGTTTTCAACGGGGAATATAAAGTGTGAAGTTTGTAAAGGAATTGTCTTCATAAGTTGCAAGAGCTCCCCCTGAAGATGTGCATATAAGTTAATTTGCTTTTGGAATGCAAATGCACATGGCAGGTTGTACTTGTGGAGATCAGCTTCAGCTTATGATGACAATCCACTATGCATGTGAGAGTATATGAAGATAATGACATGCATAATGGAAAATGGACGTCTGCAGAATGAGGTGAGTGCGGAATTTATCGTCGCACATGCGGAATTTATCTTCGCAAACAGAGTGGTAAACAAGTAGCAGACAACCATCGAGTTTTAGTGTTTACAACTCAAAAGAATCAAATGAAGCAAAAACAAGAGTTGTAAACACGAAGCAAAGTATAACAAAACAAGGCACCCGCCCATGTTGACCCGCTTGAAGACTATAAACATCATATGCTTCTCCCCCTTTTGTCAGGAATGACCAAAAAGGTTTGAAGACATAGAGTTTTCTACGCGTTCCCAGGCGCAGCAGGGTCGGTGGAGTTGTTTGGCGGTGCTGAGCTTTGAGGTGCTGAAGCAGGTGGTGGTGAAGTAGCATCATCATCATCATCATCATCATCAATGATCCTTGCAGTGACGGTGGCAGCAGATGAGGAAAACTCAGAGTCTTCAAGTGACGGTGTGTTGCGCATCACAGCCCTCCTAGGGGGTGTGGTGTCAAATTTGAAGCGCTCTGTGAAGCCATCCTCTTCAAGTTCAGCTTCAGTGCAGATCATTAAGAGCCCTTTCCACGTACGACGGCAAGTCTCATGTGTAACAAAGGCATTCTTGGTGGCCAGGTTTCGAAGACGATTGACATCCACCAAGAGGCTCTTCATCTGACGTTTCAGCCAGTCGTGATGCCTATCTTTCTTTTGGTGAAGGGCCACAAGAAGCTCTCGGTCAGTGAGGACACGAGAACGCTTCTTGGGTCTTGGAGCGTTTGTGCTATCTGTGGCTTCAGTTGATGCTGGTGCACGTGTAGTGCCAGCCATCGGATAGACTCTGGACATGGCTTCAACACCTTCAACATTCTGCGTGAAGCTCTGGTGTTCAGCATTCTGAAGACTTATTGGTTGCTTGGCAGGCTCAGGGTATATTGCTTCAGCAGAGATATCCACATCTGGCAGGAAGATGCGATGGTTTCGGGCTGAGGGCTGATACGAAATTGTAGAGTGCAGTTTGATCAGCCTCATCACCCAAGGGGCATAGATTTTTAGACCAAATAAGTCCGAGCCTGACGCTGCAAGTTGTCGTATGAAAAGATCCTGTGCGTTGAAGCATTTGCCATGCATGATATAGAATATGAGAGTCTTCATTGCACCCTCAATTTTGGCATGTGGAGAGTGTCCCTTAATGGGCCAGAGACTCCGCCGGATAATGTGATATATGGTCCTGGGCAGGTACTCTAGGTCTTCAACTAAGAACTCAGTTGGATAGGGTGCATCCTGAGGAAATGGCTTCATCATTGAGAGCATCTGACTCATATTTGGTTCAGGTCTCTGGAAAATACTCTCAATAGCTTCAGAATGTGGTTGGCAGCCTTCCTCGAAGAATTCGCCTGGAGTGGGCAGGCCGGTGAGCTCAATGATATCAAATGCATTGGCTTCATGATGGACATTTCCGGTCATCCACTCCAGGATCCAAGTCTTCGGATCTCTGTTGTATCCTTTGATATGGAGAGTGGCATAAAACTGAAGCATAAGCTCTTCGTTCCAGTGCTCTTCATCAGTCACGAACGGCAGCAGACCTACTTGCCTGAAGCAGTCCAAAGCTTCCTCAAGACATGGCAGACCAGCAATGGCTTCAACCTCAAGGCGCTTGTGAGGGAAGATGCGACCTTGGTTGTATAAGATGCATGAATAATAGCTGCGCTGTGAATAGCTCCAGAACCTATCTGATACAATCCTCTCCCTTGAATAGGGGTTCTTGGAGCTATTGAAAAATGAGTTGTCGGCCTTGAAGCTGTTTATATCAAAGGAGCCAGGTGCTGATGCAGGACCTGGGAACCTTGGAAGCCTTGGGACTGGCTTCTGGACATGAGGCCTGTGCTCTATGTGATAATCAAATTGTGGACCTGCAGCAGACTCAGGAACTGAAGTGTCTGGCTCAGTGGCTTCGCTGTCCGCTGAAGCATTTGGTGGGGCAGGCTCCACATTGGCTTCAGTGTTTGTAGTTGGAGGGACAACCTCAGGCACTTTCTCCTCGGGAACTGCATCTTGATGGAGCGAGGGAGTGGGTTCTGGAGGTGCTTCTTCATTGTCTTCGGCTGATGCAGCCGGAGTTTCTGCAGACTGGACTTGAGGCCGTGGACCTTTGCGAAGCCTACGGAACGCAGACGACGCTTGTGGTGTCGGAGTGGGCTGGGCCTCAATGTCTTCTTCTTCCTCCTGAGGGCGATCCGCCCATGACTCATCTTGTGCCATTGGCGTCAGGGGACGTCCAATGCTGATGAGTTCGCTTGTTTCAAGCTGAGGAAGGGCTGCATCACCTTGCACATTGTCCTGATGACCAATGTCTTCAGCAGCTATTGGATCGGCTGCTAGAATATCTTTAGCGTCAGGTGCCTCTGTGGGAGCAGGCTCATGAACTGTCAGTCTTCTTTCTGCATTGGGGTGAATGACAGAAAGGGGTTCAACCATCAAGGGCTCTGTGGGAGCAGCCCTAAATTTCTTGATCTTGCGCTTCTTTTTACTAGGGGCAGTAGGAGAGGCTTCAGAGCTCTTCCTTTTTCTGGCTTCAGCTTCTGCAGCTCTTGTCTTCTTTAGCTCTGAAGCTGTTGACCAGCTCTTTGGCTTCGAGCCGGTCGTGGCAGTTGGGAAGATAATCGGAAGAGCTGCTTGTTTTGATGCCTCTGATTCACTCACAACAGGCTGCTTCTTCTTCTTTGCGGCCATCTTGGGGTCGATGCCAGGACGCCCAAGTGCCTTGCGCTTTTCAGCCTCGTTGTAGGCTTGAACACATTTGTCTGCCAAAGACTTCATCCTTTCACGCGAGCCTTGAGCTTCAGCATGCTTCTTCAGAAAGTTTTCTTTGAGATCATGCAGCATGATTTTGAAGCTCCTCACTTCCTGCACGCTGAGGCTGGCCATGTGCTTCTTGAACTGAGCTTTTTCGTGATCAATTTTCTGCTTCAGCTCAACAATGCGCTGAGCAATGGCCAGTTCTGAAGCAATTGCGCCTTGGAAGGCGACACTGAGTCCAACAGGCAGCTGCAGATCATTGAAGCTAATATATGGTGTGTCAAACCATTCATCGATGAAGCTGTGGATGATGGCGACATCAAAGAGAGGCAGATTGTTGAAGATTTCCGCTTCCTCCTTGCTTTTGATGAGCTGTTCTAGTGCGTCATCGCCCAGATCTTCATCGCTTGATAGATCAATGGCTTCACTGCGCAGAATGGCAGCAGTAGTGAGCTCTTTGCCTGTTTGTTGCTGGGGCTCCTTTTCCTTCAGGGGCTTGGAGACGCGGGATACGTCTTCAGACTGCACACTGACTTCAGGAGGTGCAGTTTTCAATGGCTTCGCCCTTGAGATTTTTGAGGCAGGGGCCGGCTTCGAAGCTTTTGGTTTCTTTGTCTGCTTTGGCTTCGGCACAGCAGGAGCTTCATCAGACTCAGAATCAGCTGGAGGGTCATTCACAGCAGTCCCTTGGACTAAGATGTGGGTGATCAGGCCCTCAAGATTGGCAAACGAACCGATGATATTGGGTTCCGCGTCGCGTGTGCCATCTGCCCTTGGTGAGGAGGGACCAGGGTTGAAGTCAAGCCCAAATTTCTTCTTGTTTAGCTTCGCTGACTGTTGAGCAAACTGAAAGTTGCGTTTGAAGAGATTGTCGTCACGACACCAGAGAAGTGACGACGGATGTGCATCATCAGGCTGTGGTCCTCGGACCATGCATGGGTAGAAGCCTTGAGCAATGGCTTCATCTCTGGTCCTGGGTACAAGGTTCTTGTATAAGATATCCCCCCATGGACTCTTGATAGCATTCTTTTCGGCATACTCCTGGGTGACGAAGCGATATTTGAACCACTGTTCTGCCCAATAGCGTCGAATCCATTGGATTCGAGTCTTGCGCTGCCCATAGCTCTCTTCTGGATCTGTTTTGTACATTTCTGCCAAGTCTTCAGGCAGATCCTTGGAAGTTCCCTCACGTCTCTGTCTGCCCCCCTTTCTTGTTGCTGCAACTGAAGCCATAAACTTTAACTTGAAAGGCTTCAAAACTTTCAAAGGCTTTCTTTTTCTGGACCAACAGGAACTGGCTTCAGGAGAGTTTATGTGATGTTGTAGGAATTCTGCAAATGAATGCAGACTATGAGAACCGAAGGATTCTCCCACGGACATGTACCTGTGACAGCATTAAGGTGCGAGGGAAGGGGAAGAGGTCATATGCATTCTCAGAAGGTTTTGAAGATTAATCAGTTTAGAAGACATTGACCTCATTGTGCGAAGACATTCACTTATAGATAAGAAGTTGGTTCCAGATTTGTACAAACCCATAGATCAGTACAAGTGAGGAATCTAACTACTTTATGAAGCACAAGTGAATATACTAGGCATGTTATGAGATGCAGCGAGAGATCTAACTGGTGTAAAGAGAAACTTCTTATGGTAGAAAGTGACAGAACCATGAGATCAAAAGAGGCTGTAAAAAGAAGTTTTATTTACCACACTGGAACTGCTAGACGAAAGGAAGTTGATGCCGAGTAGTTCAGTCCTCCGTGCCCTAACTTGGCGATGGAAAACACCTACGGCGACGGCGGAGAGGACGATGTCCGCGGTCGGCGTGAGGACGGCGTTGGAGAGGTTGCGGCAGCGAAGCACTTCGTCTCCGGCGTCGTCGAGTGCTAGCGGTGGCGCTAGGGTTCGTGCGAGGATGGAAGAAGGAGATAATGACCGCGGTAAGTGTGAATTTATAGACTCAGAGGCGGCACTGTGCTATTACGCAGGTGCCCCTGGCGGTTCGCATTTGAGGCACGCGTGGCCAGTTAGCGGAAGTTTGGGGTTTGTTCCACGTCCCACGCACGCCTAAATTGTCGGGCGGTCTTTCCTGCTTCTCCGGATCTTATGTGGAGGAATGAGCATTAAAAACGGACTTTTATGGTTGTCTCTATGTCTTCAGCTGACAAGGACACAGTGAAGACATTCGACAGTTTCAACAGAATGCATATGACTTGGAGAGATAGAGTTTGAGATGGAAAACATAGAGAGATTAGGGTCCGATCACATTCACTTAGTTCAAAAGATTCAACCAAGAAGACATAGCGATAAGTGAATGCTGTAGAGGACAGAACACTAGAGCATATATATCTATATAATCAACGTAATGAAGATAATCATGAAGACATATTGAGTTCGAAGCCAAGCTAAATGTGAAGATATTGCAAGGTAACGCCAAGAGTTACACACTTCAAAATGGAACGTTTGGTGGTGGCGTTACCCACCGTATAGGAAGTATTAGACCCAGACACGGCGCACAATTATCGTGGCACTCCGAAGTCAAATTCCACATTAATGTATTCACACTTAGAATGTATGTCTTCATTGATTGAAGATATACTTTACTTTGTGTGTTGCACATCTAAGTCATCAATATGCATAAGTATTAGGATGTGTGCCTGATCACAGGACATTTGAGGATTCCAGGATATTTAGCTCACACCGTAACTTGCAAAACCTCTTCTCATCCAAGGGCTTGGTGAAGATATCTGCCAATTGCTCTTCAGTGTTGACGTGTATGATATCACTGTCTTCCTTCACAACATGATCTCTGAGAAAGTGATGACGAATTTCAATGTGCTTTGTCTTCGAGTGCTGAACTGGGTTGTTGGCAATCTTGATGGCGCTTTCATTGTCGCAGTAAAGTGGCACTTGCTTCAGATGAATGCCATAATCCTTGAGTGTTTGCTTCATCCACAGAAGCTGAGCGCAGCAAGATCCAGCAGCAATGTATTCAGATTCAGCAGTGGAGAGAGATACACAGTTCTGCTTCTTTGAAGACCAACATACAAGTGATCGTCCCAGGAAGTGACATGTGCCTGATGTTGACTTGCGATCAACTTTGTCACCAGCATAATCAGCATCCGAAAATCCAACCAAATCAAACTCTGAGCCCTTTGGATACCATAATCCTAGAGTTGGGGTGTGAGCCAAATATCGAAGAATTCACTTCACAGCTAAGTGATGCGACTCCTTTGGTGCCGCTTGAAATCGAGCACACATGCAAACACTAAGCATGATATCTGGCCTAGATGCACATAAATAAAGCAAAGACCCAATCATGGAGCGGTATACCTTTTGATCAAACTCTTTACCATTGTCGTCAGGACCTAGATGATGTTTGGCTGGCATCGGTGTTGTGAAGCCTTTGCAGTCTTGCATACCGAACTTCTTCAGGCAATCTTTGAGATACTTCTCTTGAGATATGAAGATGCCATTGCGCTGTTGTCGTATTTGAAGACCAAGGAAGAACTTCAGCTCCCCCATCATGGACATCTGATATTGCTCTTGCATCATATATCCAAACTCTTCACTATACTTCTGATTGGTGCAGCCGAAGATAATGTCATCCACATATATTTGGCACACAAACAGTTCACCATCGTATGTCTTCGTGAAAAGAGTGGGATCCAGGGAACCAGGTATGAAGCCTTTGCTCTTCAGAAAGTGCTTGAGTGTGTCATACCAGGCCCTAGGGGCTTGTTTGAGGCCATACAGTGCCTTGTTGAGCTTGTATACCATATCAGGATGTTTTGGATTTTCAAAGCCAGGCGGTTGTGCAACATACACTTCTTCTTCAATCTTGCCATTGAGAAATGCACTTTTCACATCCATTTGATATAGAAGTATGTTATGATGATTTGCATAGGCCAGCAGTATGCGTATGGCTTCAAGCCTAGCCACAGGAGCAAATGTTTCATCGAAGTCAATGCCCTCCACTTGAGTATATCCTTGAGCAACGAGACGAGCTTTGTTTCTGACAACTTGACCATGCTCATCTTGCTTGTTGCGGTATATCCATTTGGTGCCTATTATGTTGTGCTTCCGTGGATCAGGACGCTTAACCAATTCCCATACATTATTCAGCTCAAACTGTTGAAGCTCTTCTTGCATAGCTTGAATCCATTCAGGTTCCATGAAGGCTTCTTCAACTTTCTTGGGTTCTGATATTGACACGAATGCGAAGTGCCCACAGAAATTTGCTAGCTGAGTTGCCCTTGAACGAGTGAGTGGACCAGGTGCATTGATGCTATCAATTATTCTGTCAATCTGCACTTCATTTGCAACACGAGGATGTATAGGGCGAAGACTTTGCTCTTGATGATCTGCGTTGTTATTTGGAGGAATGTCTTCATGCTGAGCATTGTCTTCATGTTGATCAGGTGCTGAGATGATGAGTTCTTCTTCAGGATGAGCTTCAGAAGGCATAATCTCTCCAGTTCCCATAAGCTTGATTGATTCACTAGCTGGAACTTCATCTAGCACATTTGGCAGTTGCTCTCTTTGTGAACCATTTGTTTCATCAAACCGCACATCCACTGTTTCGACCACTTTGTAATGGAAGAGATTGAAGACTCTGTACGAGTGTTAATCCTTTCCATATCCAAGCATGAGGCCCTCATGTGCTTTTGGTGCAAACTTTGAGGTGTGGTGTGGGTCCTTGATCCAGCACTTTGCGCCAAATACTCTGAAGTAACTGACATTTGGCTTCTTGCCAGTTAGGAGTTCATAAGAAGTCTTGT
Source organism: Triticum urartu (assembly GCF_003073215.2). Lineage (NCBI taxonomy): Eukaryota > Viridiplantae > Streptophyta > Magnoliopsida > Poales > Poaceae > Triticum > Triticum urartu. The sequence goes on along the minus strand of NC_053023.1, from coordinate 135,402,831 downwards.
TCAGAAGCTTGTGAAGATAAACACGATTGATTGTATGGCATGCAGTATCAATGGCTTCAGTCCAGAATTTTCTTGGAGTCTTGTATTCATCTAGCATTGTTCTGGCCATTTCAATGAGTGTTCTGTTCTTGCGTTCGACGACGCCATTCTGCTGTGGCGTGTACGGAGCTGAGAATTCATGTGTGATGCCCAAGGTATCAAGATATGTATCAAGGCCAGTGTTCTTGAATTCAGTGCCATTGTCACTTCTGATGTGCTTTATCTTGGCACCAAAATTGTTCATGGCTCGATTGGCGAAGCGTCTGAAGACATCCTGCACTTCAGTCTTGTAAAGGATTATGTGTACCCAAGTATATCTAGAGTAATCATCAACAATGACAAAGCCATAGAGGCAAGCAGAAGTAGTAAAAGTTGAGTAGTGAGTGGGACCGAAAAGATCCATGTGGAGCAGTTCGAAGGGTTGTGTAGTAGTCATGATTGTCTTCGAAGGATGTTTTGCCCTTGTCATCTTCCCTGCTTCACAGGCACCGCATAAGTGATCTTTCTTGAACTTGACGCCCTCAATGCCTATGACATGCTTCTTCTTCGCAAGGGTGTGGAGATTCCTCATGCCAGCATGCCCAAGCCTCCGATGCCAAAGCCAGCATTCTGAAGCTTTTGCAAGAAGACATACTGCAAGTTGTGGTCCTGCTGAGAAATCTACCACGTACAAATCACCTTTCCGATACCCTTCAAACATTTTACCAGTGTCAGCAAATGTGATGTGGCTCTTGTCGGATGGACGTAATGTTGAGTCCATAAGAAGGCTTCTTCTGCCAGTCATGTGATTTGTACACCCACTGTCAATAATCCATTCTGAAGACTTTAAAGTCACTGGTGTCGTACCCTACAGTGCAGTTAGGGGGATAGGCTTCACGAAGAGAATTGTGAAGCATAAACATTTGACGAACCAGTGGGTTATGAAAACTTAGATCCAGATTAGGACTAATAGGGAGAGTAGCATGCGATTTAGGAACGAAGTACATAATGATGCCATTCAGGCATTTTATCTTGCGCCCTACAAGATTTTTAAGGTCCCCAGCAATAGCATCAGAAGATTTTGTTTTTCTGCTGGAGACCTTTCCCTGCAAAAGAGAGTTAAGCTTTCTTAACCACCCACATCTTCAAGGGTGGCTTAGAAGCAATAAGTCTAAGTGCAGCATCTGAGAATTTTGGCTTTGAAGCCTTAGCAAACAGTCTAGCAGGTGGACAATAATACTCATAGGAATAAGCAGAATAATTTTTGGTCACATGAACACGGTTCGATGAACCGCTCTCATATTCATATGCCTGAGTATAGTTTCCCTGCAAAATATTTGCGTTAGTGTGACTCAGGTGAGTCCTCTGTTTGTATGAAGCCTTTGGACCATATGAAGCCTTTGGTCTGAGGTTTGTCTTCTTTAAGTGAGGTGTCATGAAGACATTCACAGGAAGATTTTCCAGACACTTTTTCGGAACCCAGATCTTCTTCATAGGCGGTCCATTCCTGCAGTTAGTACCAATGTACCTGGCAAACACTTCACCATTCTGATTCTTAAACAGTTTATAGTTTGCATCAATGGATTCATCAATGATAATGGGGTTAGCACAAGTGAAGCCAGATAAGTTGGATGGATTTGCTGAAAGTTCCTTTGCAGCAACCCATGTGGTTTTGGGGTACTGCTCAGGTTTCCAGTAAGAGCCATCTGCATTTATTTTCCTCACAAATCCAACACCCTCTTTCCTAGGGTTTCGGTTCAGAATCTGCTTCTTGAGGACATCACATAATGTCTGATGTCCTTTAAGACTTTTGTACATCCCTGTTTCAAGCAATGTCTTCAACCTAGCATTCTCATCAGCAATAGCAGTGGTATCCTCAGCAGAGGGGTTAGTTACCACATCAACAGTTGAAGATATTGCAACAGCAGTAGCAGTGGAACATTCAGCAACAGAATTAGCATTATCACGCTCAATGCATTTAAGACATGGTGGTTCAAATCCTTCCTGAGCGGGACTGATCTGTTCGGAGCGAAGTGACTCGTTTTCCTTTTGAAGATCTTCATGAGCCGCTCTCAATTTCTCAAGTTCTTGCTTCCTTTGAAGATAATCATAGGAAAGCTTTTCATGAGTTGTTGAGAGAGTATCATGACGATCTTCAAGTTCCTGATACTTAACGTGAAGGTTTTTTATGTCTTCAATTAAGGATTCAGATCGAGTCATTTCAGCACCCAACAGATCATCGCTTCTGTCTAACAGTTTTTGAATATGTTCCATAGCTTTCTGTTGTTCAGTTGCAATTTTAGCAAGTGTTTTGTAGCTGGGTTTTGAATCACAGTCAGAGTCATCGTCACTAGATGTTTGATAGCGAGTAGTGCATGTGTTTACCTTGGCATCGCGTGCCATGAAGCAGTAGGTAGGAGTGGAGTCGTTCTTGTCATTTGCGTCGGTGTCGGTGATGCAGTCATTGTCTTCAGTGTTGAAGATAGACTTGGCGACGTATGCTGTAGCCAGACTCGCAATGCCAGAATCAGACTCCTCCTCAGACTCCACCTCTGCCTCCTCAGATGCGGACTCCTCCTCTGAATCCATCTCCTTTCCAACAAACGCACGTGCCTTGCCAGATGAGCTCTTCTTGTGTGATGAAGACTTTGATGAAGACTTGGAAGAAGACTTTGAGTATTTCTTCTTCTTCTTGTCGTCAGAATCATATTCCTTGCTCTTCTTCTTCCTTCTGTTCTCATTGTCCCACTGAGGACACTCAGAGATGAAGTGTCCAGTTTTCTTGCACTTGTGACATGTTTTCTTCTTGTAGTCATGAGCAGAAGCTTCATCATTCCTTGAGCTTGATCGTGAAGATTTTCTGAAGCCTTTCTTCTTGGTGAATTTTTGGAACTTCTTCACTAGCATTGCAAGTTCTCTTCCAATGTCTTCAGGATCATCAGAACTGCAGTCAAATTCTTCTTCAGATGAGGAGACAGCTTTTGCCTTCAAGGCGCGAGTTCGCCCATAGTTTGGACCGTAGATATCTCTTTTCTCAGAAAGCTGAAACCCATGTGTGTTGAGCCTCTCAAGTATGTCAGACGGATCGAGTGTCTTGAAATCAGGACGTTCTTGAATCATCAGGGCCAGGATGTCAAACGAACTATCAAGTGATCTCAGCAGCGTCTTGACGATTTCATGTTTGGTGATTTCAGTGGCGCCGAGGGCTTGAAGCTCATTTGTGATGTCAGTGAGTCGGTCAAATGTGTGCTGGACATTCTCATTGTCATTTCGCTTGAAGCGGTTGAAGAGGTTGCGAAGAACACTGATTCTTTGATCTCTCTGGGTTGAGACGCCTTCATTGACCTTGGAGAGCCAGTCCCAGACCAGCTTGGATGTCTTCAAGGCACTCACACGGCCATACTGTCCTTTTGTCAGATGGCCACAGATGATATTTTTGGCAGTAGAGTCTAGTTGAGTGAACTTCTTGACATCAGCAGCAGTGACACCTTCTCCAGCCTTGGGAACGCCGTTCTCGACGACATACCATAGGTCGACGTCAATGGCTTCAAGATGCATTCGCATCTTATTCTTCCAGTAGGGATATTCAGTTCCATCGAAGACGGGGCACGCAGCGGAGACTTTGATTATCCCTGCAGTCGACATAGCTAAAACTCCAGGTGGTTAAACCGAATCACACAGAACAAGGGAGCACCTTGCTCTGATACCAATTGAAAGTGCGTTATATCGACTAGAGGGGGGTGAATAGGTGATTTTTATGGAAGTCTTCAAAACTTGGGAGTTATGAAGACAAACAGTGAAGATTATGCCTATTACTATGCAGCGGAAGTTAGATTACACTAGGCCAGCCATGGTCATGTATTCATTAGAGTGAAAGCACAGTGACAAACAGCTTCAGTGTAATAAGGATCAAGTAGGAAGAAGTTATGAAGCCAAACAGATCATGCATTCACGTTGTGAAGACAAATGATAAAGCAAGCATGCAATGACTTCACAATGAGTAACAGCAAGAGAAGGAAGTGAAGATGAAACCAGTGACTCGTTGAAGACAATGATATGTTGGACCAGTTCCAGTTGCTGTGACAACTGTACGTCTGGTTGGAGCGGCTAGGTATTTAAACCTTAGGACACACAGTCCCGGACACCCAGTCCTGAACACGCAGTTCAGGACACCAAGTCCTCACCGTATTCTCCTTGAGCTAAGGTCACTTAGTCCTCGCCCAATCACTCTGGTAAGTCTTCAAGGTAGACTCCCAAACCTTCACAGACTTCGTTCACTGGCAATCCACAATGTCTCTTGGATGCTCTGAACGCGACGCCTAACCGTCTGGAGAATTCACAGTCCTCAAGTGTAATAAGTCTTCAGATCACACAACAGACAAGAAGACTCAAGTGATGCCCAATACTCTGCTCTGGTGTTAGGGCTTTCTCCTCAGGCTAGGAATTTTCTCTCAAAGGCTTCGAGGTGGGTTGCTCTCAACGACAAAAGCCGTGCACTGAAATTCTGAGCATGCCAACCGTTTATGGTTGTGGGGTGGGCCTATTTATAGCACTTGCAACCCGACTTGATTTGTCCGAAATGACCCCTGGGGTCACTAAGAACTAACACAGTCATGTCTCAACGGTCAGATTTCGAACTCTCATGGCAACTTTACTTGGGCTACAAGCAAAGCTGACTTGTCCGGCTCTGGACAAGATTCGCTCTCATTGTCTTCACTCGAAGACATAGGTTTTTGATTTAGGCATCACTTCAGTCATTCTGACTGGTTCTCCTGGACCCCACTTAACAGTACGGTGGTTCCTATGACTCAACACAAAATAAAAAGAACTACGAAAGATCTAAGTCTTCGAGCTCCATAGGCTTCATAACGTGTCTTCTTTTGTCATAGTCTTCAATGTGAATATCTTCATATACCACCTTTGTCTTCAATGTCTTCATACATTTTTAGGGGTCATCTCTGGTAGTAAAACCGAATCAATGAGGGACTTCTACCTGTGTTATCCTGCAATTCTCACAAACACATTAGTCCCTCAACTAGGTTTGTCGTCAATACTCCAAAACCAACTAGGGGTGGCACTAGATGCACTTACAATCTCCCCCTTTTTGGTGATTGATGACAAACTAGTTGAAGTTTTCAACGGGGAATATAAAGTGTGAATTGTAAAGGAATTGTCTTCATAAGTTGCAAGAGCTCCCCCTGAAGATGTGCATATAAGTTAATTTGCTTTTGGAATGCAAATGCACATGGCAGGTTGTACTTGTGGAGATCAGCTTCAGCTTATGATGACAATCCACTATGCATGTGAAAGTATATGAAGATAATGACATGCATAATGGAAAATGGACGTCTGCAGAATGAGATGAGTGCGGAATTTATCGTCGCACATGCGGAATTTATCTTCGCAAAACAGAGTGGTAACAAGTAGCAGACGACCATCGAGTTTTAGTGTTTACAACTCAAAAGAACCAAATGAAGCAAAAACAAGAGTTGTAAACACGAAGCAAAGTATAACAAAACAAGGCACCCGCCCATGTTGACCCGCTTGAAGACTATAAACATCATATGCTTCTCCCCCTTTTGTCAGGAATGACCAAAAAGGTTTGAAGACATAGAGTTTTCTACGCGTTCCCAGGCGCAGCAGGGTCGGTGGAGTTGTTTGGCGGTGCTGAGCTTTGAGGTGCTGAGGCAGGTGGTGGTGAAGTAGCATCATCATCTTCATCAATGATCCTCGCAGTGACGGTGGCAGCAGATGAGGAATACTCAGAGTCTTCAAGTGACGGTGTGTTGCGCATCACAGCCCTCCTAGGAGGTGTGGTGTCAAATTTGAAGCGCTCTGTGAAGCCATCCTCTTCAAGTTCAGCTTCAGTGCAGATCATTGAGAGCCCTTTCCACGTACGACGGCAAGTCTCATGTGTAACGAAGGCATTCTTGGTGGCCAGGTTTCGAAGACGATTGACATCCACCAAGAGGCTCTTCATCTGACGTTTCAGCCAGTCGTGATGCCTATCTTGCTTTTGGTGAAGGGCCACAAGAAGCTCTCGGTCAGTGAGGACACGAGCACGCTTCTTGGGTCTTGGAGCGTTTGTGCTATCTGTGGCTTCAGTTGATGCTGGTGCACGTGTAGTGCCAGCCATCGGATAGACCCTGGACATGGCTTCAACACCTTCAACATTCTGCGTGAAGCTCTGGTGTTCGGCATTCTGAAGACTTATTGGTTGCTTGGCAGGCTCAGGGTATATTGCTTCAGCAGAGATATCCACATCTGGCAGGAAGATGCGATGGTTTCGGGCTGAGGGCTGATACGAAATTGTAGAGTGCAGTTTGATCAGCCTCATCACCCAAGGGGCATAGATTTCCACGATCTGGCCCCGAACTTCATCCTCAATATCTCGGCGTTTATCGTCATGTGCGAGGCTTTCCTCTGCATTCGCCCCCATTTCGGCCTCTGGCTCAAGACCTTCAACGTCAAGCCAAAGGTGGTGTGTGGCAACCAGGCGGAGTGCGGAGGTGCCTTGGCGGGCAAAATTGCAGACGTCCTATGGCTCGAGGGCTCCTTTGTGGAGACCTTGAAGGGGTGGCAGTCAGGGTGGTTTTACATCACTGAGCCACGCGATCCGAAGTGGATTGCAGCCCCTGAATTCCGATCCGGACCCCCTACGCGGCTCACGTCCTGGAAGGAGACGAGCTTGTCATGGGGCAACGAAGAAGAGTTGACCGGACTGCAAAAATGCATCCAGTCCCTGGTGAACAAGCAGGTCATGCTCGTCCGTCGGATCCTTCCGTGTCGAGAATGGGACTTCAATTTGTGGGAGTTCAACCCGGTGCAACACCGCACTCTGAGCAGACTCTTCGACACGACGTATGAAGATGTCTGGAGGGGGCTAACCAAAGGCGCCGAGGCTGCCACATCCACCTCCGAAGACCGCGGATTCAGCTCGCAGCGTCCTGCTGGCGAGGTAAGATATTTCCATCCTTTACAGGATGTTAAGTTTTTTCATAGTTTGACTCTATGCGGGATCTAAACTCCCTCACCTTTGACAGGATTGGCGGGAGAAGTCCGGACAGATTAACTGTCCGGCTCCCTTGCCCGAAGACCCAGCCCCTGCTCTCCTAGAGAAGCTGCTGGTTCCGGCACCTTATGTGGTGCCGGAGAAGAAGGCCAAGAAGAAGAAGGCCATGGGGACTCGAAAGAGTTCCCGGCATAAGGTGGTGTCGGACTCGTCGTCCGACGAGTCCGAGACGCACTCCTCCCGTGAAAACAAGGAGGAGGAAGAAGAAACCTCTCCCCCTCCAGCGGGGGGAGGAGAGAGAGGAAGGCCGCCCAGTAGGGGAAGCCGAGGGGTCCAAGAAGAGGAAAACCCCTCCGCCGGACTACGTCCCCGACGCCGACGAGGACGAAGAGGAGTGGCCGGACAGGGCCAAGCGTCCGGCGAGATCGTAAGTGTTCGGATACCAGAGTAACTCATGATATTCCTTTTGTTGCACAGCTTTCCCTAATGTCGAATATAATCATGCAGCCCGCCCAAGGACGGGCTCGACGAGTCGTCGAGCGGCTCCCTGGATTCATCGGACGTGAATTCAGTTCCCCCCGCCTCCCCCTGTGCTGCGGATGACGCCGAAGTGGCGTCGCGACAAGCTCCGGGGCAAGAGGAGGTGGTCCAGGAGGAGCCGCGAGGCGACCTCCCGGACTCCAGGAGTGAAGGGGACAAGACCCCCCTGGGCTCCAAGTCCGGCTTTAAGCCGGACACTGCGCCGGAATCATCAACGGTTCCGGACCGCGGTAGGCGAACTCCTGCCAAGAGGAGCAAGCCTACTGAGCCGGCGTCCTCCGTCCAACCGGAGCGCCGGACAATCTGCTGGAGGAGCTTAAGGGCGCCTCCATCGACGAGGAGCACCGTGCCATCATGAGTACGGTGGTCCAGAAGGTTCGGTCCGCCAAAAGGACTGACTGAAGCTTGTGCTAGCCTTCTAACAGGCTTCGAGGTAAGTAAAAATATGTAAAAATATTACCGTATAGACAGTAGCCCCTGATGCTCTGTTTGGCGTTCGGAAAGAAAAGCCGAATAGAGGATCTATTAAATATCGCAGGAGTCTAAGTAAAAAGGAGTCAATAGACGTATGCAGGCTTCGCTGCTGGCCACCGTCGCACTGACTGCGGAGGTGGGTGCCCTGAAGCAGGGCCTCGAGCGGACCGAGCAAGAGCTCGGCCTTGCCAAACGGAATCTCGAGGAGAAAGAAGGTAAGAGATACCTTATAGAAAAATGCCTATAGGAAGGCGCAATTGCAAAAAATGACAGGAGTATACTGCTTATTGTAGGGGCCACAACTGAGGTGGCGACCCTCAAGCAGGCGCTGTCCGAGGCCGAGAAGAAAGCGGCCACCGAGTGCGCCGAGCGGGAGAAATTTGAGGCGCAGGTCGGCGACATGCGGCAAGAGCTTCAGGTTCTCATGCAAAAACATGAGAGTTTGGAGCTCGACTCGAAGACGCGAGTGTCCGAGCTTGTTGCGGCCCTTAAAACTGCCAAATCTGCCAAGGCCGAAGGGAATTGGATGCGGTGAAAAAGATAGCGGCGGGTAAGGCATTCTATATGCAAAGCAGACATATAAAAGTAAACTACTTGTTACTTACCCGAATCCGGAGCTCTCCAGGGGCATTCGCAGATCTTCCCCGCAGCGTATCCGATGCCGTCGCATTCTACCGAGCCGAGGAAGGCATCTCGACGGAGAAGGTGTTCTGGTCTCAGTACGCTGAGGCCGGACACCCTGTGCCCTTGAGCGACCAGCTGAAGCAGCTGGTCGAGCTCCACAAGGCGGCCGAACAGACCCTGAAGGGCTTCATAGTTTGGCTGTGGCCTGGAGAGGCCCTGCCTGGGAGCTACTTCGGACTCGTGCGGCGGCTGGTGGAGGCTTGTCCAAGGCTCGAGGTCATCAAGCGCTCCGTCTGCATCGAAGGTGCCCGTAGGGCCCTTGCCCATGCAAAGGTGCACTGGGGTAAGCTGGACGTTGAGAAGTTTGTGAAGGACGGGCCGCCGTCGGGGAAGGAGCATCGCAAGCCCGAGAACTATTACAAGGATGTTCTTGCTGGTGCCCGCCTTGTGGCGGATGAATGTACCAAGGATGTAATTTTTGAATGAACTCGCTTGTGTTATCCTGTGCGCTGAAAACTTGTTCATATGCGCTAAGCAATGCTTGAATTTAAAACATTACTTTCTGTGCGGCCGTTTATCAAAAAATTGAGAGATGGCCAGTCGTCGGCTTCTGCCCCCATGCCACTAGTGCTGGGGTGTTCGGGATAAACCTGAGCGCTCTTTTTCCCATGATTGGGTCCGTCGAGGGAGGCGGTCAGCACAACGAACAAGGCAATTGGACTATAATGCTTGAACACTCTCACTTAGCCATAGAACTCTATAATTTTAAATTTCGGCGAAGCCCCTAGTATTCAGAAGACCGAGTTCGGGGCGCTATCCACGCCTTGGCCGGACAAAGCCGGTTCCTCGCTTGAAGCGGCATAAGCCTTTAAGGAATCGAAAAACCTCTCGAACAGCGACCGGTCTCTCGCCTCATCATGACAGTCAGTTTTAGCTTTCTCCACTGAGGTGCTCGGCCCTGCTCAACTGGGGCACAATCGCAGTGGTTCTCCTAGTGCTACCTTAGCCGATATAGCGGAATGTAAGGCACCAAAACATAGGAGCCGAGCAAACCCAACTATTGACCCAAATCATGATTCGGAGCCGATGCATATAGTGCTATAAGTTCGGGGTGCCGCACTTGTGAAAGTGGACGGACTTCTCACGCCATATTGATGGGTACTGAAGCCCCTAGCATATTTTGCCGTACCACAGTGTACGGATGCAGCATGTTATTAATAAACATATATATAAAAAGAGGGTAATGCAAAAAATAGACAAAAAGCTATGCATTGTTTATAGAAAGGTTGCTATGAAAGAGGAACGATACAAATAGTGCGATAAGCAAAATAAATTGGACTATTTAACATGTCCTGGCCAAGGGCAGGCCGCGGAATTGTATTAAAAAACAGGTATACTGCTGGCAATAGAGACCACCTGGGAGTTCCATGATGCGGCGTGGCTTGTCTGCTTCCCTGGATCTTGCATCGTTTGTGCGGCAGTTGAATTGCCTAACGGGTCGTCCGAAGTATGGAGTCCTGAGAGTAAGAGAAAAAAAGAAGGAATCCGGCAGCCCCTGGTGCGGTTTAAGCCGTATTTCGGGCGTGCCGTGATAGTGCCCCTTCCCCTGTGCCCATGGTATTTCAAGAGCGTAGTTATGTGCGCGAAGCGCTGGTTTCGCTATATCGCGAGGGCTAGGGTTGGGGCCGCATTGCTACGCTAGCTCGAAACGTGCCAGGCGGTCTTGTTGTAGGGTGCTCCGGGCGCACTTGACAGTGTCTGGCTTTTTGAAGGCCGAACTGGAGAACTGCCTAGAGAGGCTGCTTTGTACTTCTGCTGCGAGCGCTGCCGTGTGCTCCTCCGTTCGGAGGGAGCGTTCAGTGTTCCCATTGACCATGATTACTCCTCTAGGGCCTGGCATCTTGAGCTTGAGGTATGCATAGGGCGGTATCGCGTTGAATTTTGTGAATGCGGTTCGCCCGAGCAGTGCGCGATAGCCACTACGGAACGGGACTATGTCGAAGATTAACTCCTCGCTTCAGAAGTTATCCGGAGATCCGAAGACCACTTCCAGTGTAACTGAGCCTGTACAGTTGGCTTCTACACCTGGTGTGACGCCTTTAAAGGTCGTTTTGGTGGGCTTGATCCTCGAGGGATCTATGCCCATCTTTCACACTGTATCCTGGTAAAGCAGGTTCAGGCTGCTGCCGCCGTCCATGAGGACTCTTGTGAGATGAAATCCATCAATGATTGGTTCTAGAACCAATGCGGCGAAGCCGCCGTGACGGATGCTAGTGGGGTGGTCCCTTCGATCAAAGATGATCGGGCAGGAGGACCATGGGTTGAACTTTGGGGCGACCGGCTCCATCGCATATACGTCCCGTAACGCACGCTTCCGCTCCCTCTTGGGGATGTGGGTTGCGTATATCATGTTCACCGTCCGCACTTGCGGGGGAAATCCCTTCTGTCCATTGTTGTTCGGCGGCCTGGGCTCCTCCTCGTCATCGCTATGCAGCCCCTTGTCTTTGTTTTCGGCTCTTAACTTGCCTGCCTGCTTGAACACCCAACAATCCCTGTTGGTGTGATTGGCTGGCTTTTCGGGGGTGCCATGTATCTGGCACAAGCGGTCGAGTATTCGGTCCAAACTGGACGGGCCCTGAGTTTTTCTTTTGAATGGTTGTTTCTGTTGACCGGATTTTTAGCCTCGGAATCCGGCATTAACTGCCGTATCCTCGTTGCTGTCGCTGTTAACGCGGCGCTTTTGTTTGTTCCGACGCGACCTGTCACTTTTGTCCTTGGTATTCGAATTACCAGTGTTCTTGGTTAAGCTGTTACTGCGAGCTAGCCAGCTGTCTTCTCCCACGCAAAAGCGGGTCATGAGTGTCGTGAGGGCTGCCATAGACTTCGGCTTTTCCTGTCCCACGTGCCGGGCCAGCCACTCGTCACGGATATTATGCTTGAAGGCCGCTAAGACCTCTGCGTCCGGATAGTCGACTATCTGGTTTTTCTTTGTTAGGAACCGTGTCCAGAATTGCCTGGCCGATTCTTCTGGCTGCTGAATTATGTGGCTTAGGTCATCGGCGTCCGGTGGTCGCACATAAGTGCCCTGGAAGTTGTCAAGGAATGCGGCTTCCAGGTCCTCCCAAGAACCGATTGAGTTTGCTGGCAAGCTGTTAAGCCAATGCCGGGTCGGTCCCTTAAGTTTGAGTGGGAGGTATTTGATGGCGTGTAGATCATCGCCGCGCGCCATGTGGATATGAAGGAGATAATCCTCGATCCATACCGCAGGATCTGTTGTGCCATCGTACGATTCAATGTTTACGGGTTTGAAGCCCTCAGGGATTTTATGATCCATTACTTCATCTGTGAAGCATAGTGGGTGTGCGGCGCCTCTGTATATTGGGCTATATCACGACGCAGCTCGAAGGAGCTTTGTCTATTGAGTTCGGCCCGGCCGGATTCATTGCGTCCGGAGTGACGATCACCGTCACGTGCCATGGGGCGCCTGTGCGATCCTTAGATCGATCTTGTTTGCCTTGCCTTGTCCTCCAGGATGTAGCGCAGATCGGGCGCATTTTCCCGTGCCTTAGTATGCTTGACGCGGTGCCGGGGCATGGCTTGAGTGGAGGGCCAAGAGGCCTCTCTGTCGCGACCACGAGGTGACCGGTCGGCCATGTCATGCGCTGGTGATGTAGGTGCTTCATCCTCTAGTCGGGGTAGCAGCCTGCGCTTTGGGTAACTCTTGGAGGGGCGTTCGAGTTCATACTCTTCGGCCGCAAGGACTTCAGTCCATCTGTCAGCTAGCAAATCCTGATCAGCTCTAAGCTGTTGCCGCTTTTTCTTGAGGCTGCTTGCCGTGGCCATGAGCCTGCGTTTAAAACGCTCTTGTTCGGCAAGATCCTCTGGCACGACGAACTCGTCGTCATCGAGGCTTGCCTCGTCTTCGGAGGGAGGCGTATAATTATCGTCCTCAACCTCTTGGTCCGCCGCCGTCTCGTGAGGGCTGGCTTCTTTGTCCTCCTGTGCCGAATTTTGCTGGAGGGGGTGTTCTTCGGCACTATCCGAAGTAGTATTATCTCCCGTGCCGGAATCACCGTTTTTGCTTTGGCGAGATTTAGAGCGGCGCCGCTGACGCCGGCGCTTGGGCTGTTTCTTAGAGGTATCGTCCACCGCTGTTCCATTGCCATCTCCATCCTTTGGAGTGTCCACCATATATATGTCATATGACGAGGTGGCCTTCCAACGCCCTACAGGTGCTGGTTCTTGTTCGTCTCCTGCATCGTCGTCCATGCCGTCGATGTCTTTGAAGTCTAAGTCAAGCATGTCGGTTAAGTCGTCGATAGTGGCTACGAAGTGGGTGGTGGGTGGGTTTTGAATTTCTTCATCGTCCGTATCCCAACCTTGCTGACCGTAGTCCGGCCAGGGCTCTCCTGATAAAGAGAGAGACTTTAGAGAATTCAGGATGTCGCCGAAGGGCGAGTGCTGAAAGATGTCCGCGGCGGTGAACTCCATTATCGGCGCCCAATCGGATTCGATCGGCGGGGGCGCGGGGGGCTCGGAGTTCGGAGAGGAATCTGGCTCCTCAGAGTCATGGGCCATGCGGAGTGCGGGGCTGGAGTTCGGCTCGATCACCTCTGATATCGCAGCCCCTGAGGCAGCGTCCAACCGCTGATCCTCGATTGGCGCAGTGGGCTTCGAATCAATGGTTGGAACCAATGCGTGTGCGGCCTCCAAGGCGCTGTTCGGCGGCAGAGCTATATCATGCCCATCGAGACAGTGCGGCACGCTTGGCTGTGGCTCGAATCCGTCGAAGATCAAGTCCCCGCGGATGTCAGCCGTGTAGTTTAGGCTTCCAAACCTGACCTGATGGCCAGGGGCGTAACTTTCGATCTGCTCAAGGTGACCAAGCGAGTTGGCCCGTAGTGCGAAGCCGCCGAAGACGAAGATCTGTCCGGGGAGAAAAGTCTCACCCTGGACTGCATCGTGGTTGATGATCGAAGAAGCCATCAGGCCTGAAAGCGACGACACAGAGGAACTCTCAATGAAAGCACCAATGTCGGTGTCAAAACCGGCGGATCTCGGGTAGGGGGTCCCGAACTGTGCGTCTAGGCCGGATGGTAACAGGAGACAAGGGACACAATGTTTTAGCCAGGTTCGGGCCCTCTTGATGGAGGTAAAACCCTACGTCCTGCTTGATTAATATTGATGATATGGGTAGTATAAGAGTAGATCTACCACGAGATCAAGGAGGCTAAACCCTAAAAGCTAGCCTATGGTATGATTTTTGTATGATGAAGTTGTCCTACGGACTAAAACCCTCTGGTTTATATAGACACCGGAGAGGGTTAGGGTTACACAAAGTCGGTTACAATGGTAGGAGATCTTGAATATCCGCATCGCCAAGCTTGCCTTCCACGCCAAGGAAAGTCCCATCCGGACACGGGACGGAGTCTTCAATCTTGTATCTTCATAGTCCTGGAGTTCGGCTGAAGGTATAGTCCAGCTACCCGAACACCCCCTAATCCAGGACTCCCTCAGCCACCAGAGTAGCTGCCTACAGGACAGCCCGTTCGGTTTTGAGCAGATGGCAAATCGTACGGCCAAAAATCCTTAGACATGTCATCTGACGGTTAAAATCGCCAAGTACGTGAGAGGAGAGGGATTAGGCTTGGTTTTACTGTCCTTAATTACCTTATACGTAACCGACCTATTTGTGACCCTAGACCCAGTCGGTACCTATATAAGCTAGGGGGTAAGGCTCGTAGATGATATCATCGATGTCATTGTAGATCAACTTGTACTTTGTACTCCATCCCAAATCAATACTACAACACAAACATGACGTAGGGGTTTATCTCCTCAGAGAGCCCGAACCAGTGGCGGATCTAGGATTTCATACTTGGGTGTTCATTTTTTTTCCAGGGTTTCAAAAAGTAAACTAATCTAAAATGCGAAGTTTTATGTAGCAAGATTATTTTTATGTGAAATTTTTATGTAGCAAGATTATTTTTCTATCAAAATGACAAAAGAATAAAGATTATTTACTGCATCATCATACATTTGGGAATCACATAGCCATTAGTATACAATACATCTGAAGACAATGAACAAGAAGAATGCTAATTGCCTGGTCCTGGTGACATGTGTAGGTGGTGACATGTGTAGGTGTATACTGATGTGCAACTCACACTAAAGGGAACAATCATGATGTTATGTCACCCGCGAGAGGTCACTTAGGGACTAAAAGTCACTTAGAAAAGTTTTTTGCCAAAAATGTTGGGTGTACATCTGTACACCCATGACCAACTGTGGATCCCTGGCCCGAACCTGGGTAAAATCCCTTGTCTCTCTTACCATCACATCTAGACTACTAGCTCAGGACCCACTACCTGAGATCTGCCTGAATCGACTCCGCCGCTTGGCCCCTCTACCAGTTGCTTCCGACCGTGATACGGTCACGAGGCGGCAACACCGCCTCGATGGGGAGCTCACCAAGATCGGCAAGCAGTGATCTCTCAACAAGACCGCCATCGCCGCCACCTATATGGGCAAGGGCAAGGTTCCCGGGTCTGGATCGACGTTCGATCATTTAAATTATGACCGAACTTTACTGAATTCCATTGTGTTTGATGTAATTTGTCTATTTTGTTTAAATTTGGTTTGAAATCTATGCGGGCATGGTTCAATGGCTAGCTCCCACATCCATGTCAGCGGATGGATACCGTGTCCGTTTTAAGGGTCTGCGCGGGAGATGCCCTTACCATCAAGGCATACGGTTTTTTTTAGATTTTGCCAACACTTTATTGATCACCGATAATGTTTAAGGGAATACAAGTTGGGCCATGAGGAGAAATAAGCCACACATGGCGACCCAAGCATAGCAGCGTGTTTGGCAAGATTATGTGCTTCAGTATTCGAAGCTATATCGAGAAACTGAAGTTAACCAACATGAAAGTGCTAGTGATCGACTAGAGAGGGGGTGAATAGGCGATTTTTATGGAAGTCTTCAAAACATGGAGGTTTAGAAGACAAACGATAGAAATAAATCTATTCCCATGCAGCGGAAGGTAGACTACACTAAGCAAGCCATAGTCAAGTATTCAATGAAATGAAAGCACAAAGACTAATAGCAGCTAGGCAGTATAGATCAGGATGGAAGATAGCATGAAGCCAATCAGAACAAGCAGTCACATAGTGAAGACAAATAGATAATGCAAACAGGCAATGACTTCACAAGGACCAATCTGCAAATAAAGAGATGGGAAGGATAGAACCAGTGGCTCATTGAAGACAATGATTTGTTGGACCAGTTCCAGTTGCTGTGACAACTGTACGTCTGGTTAGGGAGGCTGAGATTCAACTCAGAAGACCGCGTCTTCACCTTATTCCCCTTGAGCTAAGGACACCCAGTCCTCGCCCAATTACTCTGGTAAGTCTTCAAGGTAGACTTCCAAACCTTCACAGACTTCATTCACCGGCGATCCACAATGACTCTTGGATGCTCAGAACGCAACGCCTAACCGGCTGGAGGATTCACAGTCCTTGTCGGTGTCAAAACCGGCGGATCTCGGGTAGGGGGTCCCAAACTGTGCGCCTAGGCCGGATGGTAACAGGAGTCAAGGGACACAATGTTTTACCCAGGTTCGGGCCCTCTTGATGGAGGTAAAACCCTATGTCCTGCTTGATTAAATATTGATGATATGGGTAGTACAAGAGTAGATCTACCACGAGATCAAGGAGGCTAAACCCTAAAAGCTAGCCTATGGTATGATTTTTGTATGATGAAGTTGTCCTACGGACTAAAACCCTCCGGTTTATATAGACACCGGAGAGGGTTAGGGTTACACAAAGTCGGTTACAATGGTAGGAGATCTTGAATATCCGCATCGCCAAGCTTGCCTTCCACGCCAAGGAAAGTCCCATCCGGACACGGGACGGAGTCTTCAATCGTGTATCTTCATAGTCCTGGAGTTCGGCTGAAGGTATAGTTCGGCTACCCGAACACCCCCTAATCCAGGACTCCCTCAGTAGCCCCTGAACCAGGCTTCAATGACGACGAGTCCGGCGCGCAGATTGTCTTCGGCATTGCAAGGCGGGTTCCTCCTCCAAATTCTTCATAAAAGTTTTGTAAACACCAAGAGTAGTGTCCGGCTCTGCAAAATAAGCTTCCACGTATTGCCATAGAGAGAATAATATTAACACCAATCTAATCTGCTGATGTATTCCGCAGCGTGACATCACACTATGGCCAAGCCTTTATTTGAATCGTTTTCACTTCTCCACCTCAGCGTGTTTTGCGAGGCGGTTTCCTTGGCACGTCTTGTCAAAGCAGAGATCGTGTCCCCTTTGTTTACGGGATTCTCGTTAATACGGACGTGGGTAACCCAACCGCGCCAATTATCACGGCGCTTGGGAGGCAAGCGAGTTTTACTAGGCTGGTGGGGACGCATAGTCGCATCCGCCCATATAAGGGGATAAGGATCCACCTTTTTACCTACGCCTTCTTCCTCCTTTGCCTATCCATCTTCTGCGCACCCGAGCTCCAGCGCCCAAGCCCGCACTTCCTACCTCAACCCTCTCCAACAATGTCCGGAGCGGGAGGCAAGTGGATGGTCTCCTCCGTCACGGAGGGCCATGTCAAAAGGTTAAGGAAGGTTGGACACTTGTCCAAAGACATCGCGCACCAGCTTCCTGAGGAGGGGCAGCTTCTCCCCACCCCAAGGCCCCATGAGAGGGTAGTATTTCTTCCCCACTTCCTCCGCGGACTTGGTTTTCCTCTCCACCCATTTGTCCGCGGGCTCATGTTCTACTATGGCCTAGATTTCCACGATCTGGCCCCGAACTTCATCCTCAATATCTCGGCATTTATCGTCGTGTGCGAGGCTTTCCTCTGCATTCGCCCCCATTTCGGCCTCTGGCTCAAGACATTCAACGTCAAGCCAAAGGTGGTGCGCGGCAACCAGGCGGAGTGCGGAGGTGCCATGGCGGGCAAAATTGCCAACGTCCTATGGCTCGAGGGCTCCTTTGTGGAGACCTTGAAGGGGTGGCAGTCAGGATGGTTTTACATCACCGAGCCACGCGATCCAAAGTGGATCGCAGCCCCTGAATTCCGATCCGGACCCCCTACGCGGCTCACGTCCTGGAAGGAGACGAGCTTGTCGTGGGGCGACGAAGAAGAGTTGACCGGACTGCAAAAATGCATCCAGTCCCTGGTGAACAAGCAGCTCAAGCTTGTCAACGTAATCCAGGTCATGCTCGTCCGCCGGATCCTTCCGTGTCAAGAACGGGACTTCAATTTGTGGGAGTTCAACCCGGTGCAGCACCACACTCTGAGCTGGCTCTTCGACACGACGTACAAAGATGTCTGGAGGGGGCTAACCGAAGGCGCCGAGGCTCCCACATCCGCCTCCGAAGACCGCGGATTCAGATCGCAGCGTCCTGCTGGCGAGGTAAGATATTTCCATCCTTTACAGCATGTTAAGTTTTTTCATAGTTTGACTCTATGCGGGATCTAAACTCCCTCACCTTTGACAGGATTGGCGGGAGAAGTCCGGACAGATTAACTGTCCGGCTCCCTTGCCCGAAGACCCAGCCCCTGCTCTCCTAGAGAAGCTACTGGTTCCGGCACCTTATGTGGTGCCGGAGAAGAAGGCCATGGGGACTGTAAAGAGTTCCCGGCATATGGTGGTGTCGGACTCGTTGTCCGACGAGTCCGAGACGCACTCCTCCCGTGAAAACGAGGAGGAGGAAGAAGAAACCTCTCCCCCTCCAGCGGGGGGAGGAGAGAAGAGGAAGGCCGCCCCAGTAGGGGAAGCCGAGGGGTCCAAGAAGAGGAAAACCCCTCCGCCGGACTACGTCCCCGAAGCCGACGAGGACGAAGAGGAGTGGCCGGACAGGGCCAAGCGTCCAGCGAGATCGTAAGTGTTCGGATACCAGAGTAACTCG
This sequence comes from Triticum urartu, assembly GCF_003073215.2. NCBI lineage: Eukaryota > Viridiplantae > Streptophyta > Magnoliopsida > Poales > Poaceae > Triticum > Triticum urartu. The sequence goes on along the minus strand of NC_053023.1, from coordinate 135,384,239 downwards.
TGATATTCCTTTTGTTGCATAGCTTTCCCTAACGTCGGATATAATCATTCAGTCCACCCAAGGACGGGCTCGACGATTCGTCGAGCGGCTCCCTGGATTCATCGGACGTGAATTCAGTTCCGCCCGCTGCTTCCCCCTGTGCTGCGGATGACGCCGAAGTGGCGTCGCGACAAGCTCCGGGGCGAGAGGAGGTGGTCCAGGAGGAGCCGCGAGGCGACCTCCCGGACTCCAGGAGTGAAGGGGACAAGACCCCCCTGGGCTCCAAGTCCGGCTTTAAGCCGGACACTGCGCCGGAATCATCAACGGTTCCGGACCGCGGTAGGCGAACTCCTGCCAAGAGGAGCAAGCCTACTGAGCCGGCGTCCTCCGTCCAACCGGAAGCGCCGGACAATCTGCTGGAGGAGCTCAAGGGCGCCTCCATCGACGAGGAGCACCATGCCATCATGAGTACGGTGGTCCAGAAGGTTCGGTCCGCCAAAAGCGGACTGAATGAAGCTTGTGCTAGCCTTCTAACAGGCTTCGAGGTAAGTAAAAATATGTAAAAATATTACCGTATAGACAGTAGCCCCTGATGCTCTGTTTGGCGTTCGGAAAGAAAAGCCGAATAGAGGATCTATTAAATATCGCAGGAGTCTAAGTAAAAAGGAGTCAATAGACGTATGCAGGCTTCGCTGCTGGCCACCGTCGCACTGACTGCGGAGGTGGGTGCCCTGAAGCAGGGCCTCGAGCGGACCGAGCAAGAGCTCGGCCTTGCCAAACGGAATCTCGAGGAGAAAGAAGGTAAGAGATACCTTATAGAAAAATGCCTATAGGAAGGCGCAATTGCAAAAAATGACAGGAGTATACTGCTTATTGTAGGGGCCACAACTGAGGTGGCGACCCTCAAGCAGGCGCTGTCCGAGGCCGAGAAGAAAGCGGCCACCGAGTGCGCCGAGCGGGAGAAATTTGAGGCGCAGGTCGGCGACATGCGGCAAGAGCTTCAGGTTCTCATGCAAAAACATGAGAGTTTGGAGCTCGACTCGAAGACGCGAGTGTCCGAGCTTGTTGCGGCCCTTAAAACTGCCAAATCTGCCAAGGCCGAAGGGAATTGGATGCGGTGAAAAAGATAGCGGCGGGTAAGGCATTCTATATGCAAAGCAGACATATAAAAGTAAACTACTTGTTACTTACCCGAATCCGGAGCTCTCCAGGGGCATTCGCAGATCTTCCCCGCAGCGTATCCGATGCCGTCGCATTCTACCGAGCCGAGGAAGGCATCTCGACGGAGAAGGTGTTCTGGTCTCAGTACGCTGAGGCCGGACACCCTGTGCCCTTGAGCGACCAGCTGAAGCAGCTGGTCGAGCTCCACAAGGCGGCCGAACAGACCCTGAAGGGCTTCATAGTTTGGCTGTGGCCTGGAGAGGCCCTGCCTGGGAGCTACTTCGGACTCGTGCGGCGGCTGGTGGAGGCTTGTCCAAGGCTCGAGGTCATCAAGCGCTCCGTCTGCATCGAAGGTGCCCGTAGGGCCCTTGCCCATGCAAAGGTGCACTGGGGTAAGCTGGACGTTGAGAAGTTTGTGAAGGACGGGCCGCCGTCGGGGAAGGAGCATCGCAAGCCCGAGAACTATTACAAGGATGTTCTTGCTGGTGCCCGCCTTGTGGCGGATGAATGTACCAAGGATGTAATTTTTGAATGAACTCGCTTGTGTTATCCTGTGCGCTGAAAACTTGTTCATATGCGCTAAGCAATGCTTGAATTTAAAACATTACTTTCTGTGCGGCCGTTTATCAAAAAATTGAGAGATGGCCAGTCGTCGGCTTCTGCCCCCATGCCACTAGTGCTGGGGTGTTCGGGATAAACCTGAGCGCTCTTTTTCCCATGATTGGGTCCGTCGAGGGAGGCGGTCAGCACAACGAACAAGGCAATTGGACTATAATGCTTGAACACTCTCACTTAGCCATAGAACTCTATAATTTTAAATTTCGGCGAAGCCCCTAGTATTCAGAAGACCGAGTTCGGGGCGCTATCCACGCCTTGGCCGGACAAAGCCGGTTCCTCGCTTGAAGCGGCATAAGCCTTTAAGGAATCGAAAAACCTCTCGAACAGCGACCGGTCTCTCGCCTCATCATGACAGTCAGTTTTAGCTTTCTCCACTGAGGTGCTCGGCCCTGCTCAACTGGGGCACAATCGCAGTGGTTCTCCTAGTGCTACCTTAGCCGATATAGCGGAATGTAAGGCACCAAAACATAGGAGCCGAGCAAACCCAACTATTGACCCAAATCATGATTCGGAGCCGATGCATATAGTGCTATAAGTTCGGGGTGCCGCACTTGTGAAAGTGGACGGACTTCTCACGCCATATTGATGGGTACTGAAGCCCCTAGCATATTTTGCCGTACCACAGTGTACGGATGCAGCATGTTATTAATAAACATATATATAAAAAGAGGGTAATGCAAAAAATAGACAAAAAGCTATGCATTGTTTATAGAAAGGTTGCTATGAAAGAGGAACGATACAAATAGTGCGATAAGCAAAATAAATTGGACTATTTAACATGTCCTGGCCAAGGGCAGGCCGCGGAATTGTATTAAAAAACAGGTATACTGCTGGCAATAGAGACCACCTGGGAGTTCCATGATGCGGCGTGGCTTGTCTGCTTCCCTGGATCTTGCATCGTTTGTGCGGCAGTTGAATTGCCTAACGGGTCGTCCGAAGTATGGAGTCCTGAGAGTAAGAGAAAAAAAGAAGGAATCCGGCAGCCCCTGGTGCGGTTTAAGCCGTATTTCGGGCGTGCCGTGATAGTGCCCCTTCCCCTGTGCCCATGGTATTTCAAGAGCGTAGTTATGTGCGCGAAGCGCTGGTTTCGCTATATCGCGAGGGCTAGGGTTGGGGCCGCATTGCTACGCTAGCTCGAAACGTGCCAGGCGGTCTTGTTGTAGGGTGCTCCGGGCGCACTTGACAGTGTCTGGCTTTTTGAAGGCCGAACTGGAGAACTGCCTAGAGAGGCTGCTTTGTACTTCTGCTGCGAGCGCTGCCGTGTGCTCCTCCGTTCGGAGGGAGCGTTCAGTGTTCCCATTGACCATGATTACTCCTCTAGGGCCTGGCATCTTGAGCTTGAGGTATGCATAGGGCGGTATCGCGTTGAATTTTGTGAATGCGGTTCGCCCGAGCAGTGCGCGATAGCCACTACGGAACGGGACTATGTCGAAGATTAACTCCTCGCTTCAGAAGTTATCCGGAGATCCGAAGACCACTTCCAGTGTAACTGAGCCTGTACAGTTGGCTTCTACACCTGGTGTGACGCCTTTAAAGGTCGTTTTGGTGGGCTTGATCCTCGAGGGATCTATGCCCATCTTTCACACTGTATCCTGGTAAAGCAGGTTCAGGCTGCTGCCGCCGTCCATGAGGACTCTTGTGAGATGAAATCCATCAATGATTGGTTCTAGAACCAATGCGGCGAAGCCGCCGTGACGGATGCTAGTGGGGTGGTCCCTTCGATCAAAGATGATCGGGCAGGAGGACCATGGGTTGAACTTTGGGGCGACCGGCTCCATCGCATATACGTCCCGTAACGCACGCTTCCGCTCCCTCTTAGGGATGTGGGTTGCGTATATCATGTTCACCGTCCGCACTTGCGGGGGAAATCCCTTCTGTCCACTGTTGTTCGGCAGCCTGGGCTCCTCCTCGTCGTCGCTATGCAGCCCCTTGTCTTTGTTTTCGGCTCTTAACTTGCCTGCCTGCTTGAACACCCAACAATCCCTGTTGGTGTGATTGGCTGGCTTTTCGGGGGTGCCATGTATCTGGCACAAGCGGTCGAGTATTCGGTACAAACTGGATGGGCCCTGAGTTTTTCTTTTGAATGGCTGTTTCCGTTGACCGGATTTGTAGCCTCGGAATCCGGCATTAACTGCCGTATCCTCGTTGCTGTCGCTGTTAACGCGACGCTTTTGTTTGTTCCGACGCGACCTGTCACTTTTGTCATTGGTATTCGAATTACCAGTGTTCTTGGTTAAGTTGTTACTGTGAGCTAGCCAGCTGTCTTCTCCCGCGCAAAAGCGGGTCATGAGTGTCGTGAGGGCTGCCATAGATTTCGGCTTTTCCTGTCCCAGGTGCCGGGCCAGCCACTCGTCACGGATATTATGCTTGAAGGCCGCTAAGGCCTCTGCGTCCGGACAGTCGACTATCTGGTTTTTCTTTGTTAGGAACCGTGTCCAGAATTGCCTGGCCGATTCTTCTGGCTACTGAATTGTGTGGCTTAGGTCATCGGCGTCCGGTGGTCGCACATAAGTGCCCTGGAAGTTGTCAAAGAATGCGGCTTCCAGGTCCTCCCAAGAACCGATTGAGTTTGCTGGTCCCTTAAGTTTGAGTGGGAGGTATTTGATGGCGTGTAGATCATCGCCGCGGGCCATGTGGATATGAAGGAGATAATCCTCGATCCATACCGCAGGATCTGTTGTGCCATCGTACGATTCGATGTTTACGGGTTTGAAGCCCTTAGGGATTTTATGATCCATTACTTCATCTATGAAGCATAGTGGGTGTGCGGCGCCTCTGTATATTGGGCTATATCACGACGCAGCTCGAAGGAGCTTTGTCTGTTGAGTTTGGCCCGGCCGGATTCATTGCGTCCGGAGTGACGATCACCGTCACGTGCCGTGGGGCGCCTGCGCGATCCGTAGATCGATCTCGTTTGCCTTGCCTTGTCCTCTAGGATGTCGCGCAGGTCGGGCGCATTTTCCCGTGCCTTAGTATGCTTGACGCGGTGCCGGGGCATGGCTTGAGTGGAGGGCCAAGAGGCCTCTCTATCGCGGCCACGAGGTGGCCGGTCGGCCATGTCATGCGCTGGTGATGTAGGTGCTTCCTCCTCTAGTCGGGGTAGCAGCCTACGCTTTGGGTAACTCTTGGAGGGGCGTTCGAGTTCATACTCTTCGGCCACAAGGACTTCAGTCCATCTGTCAGCTAGCAAATCTTGATCAGCTCTAAGCTGTTGCCGCTTTTTCTTGAGGCTGCTTGCCGTGGCCATGAGCCTGCGTTTAAAACGCTCTTGTTCGGCAAGATCCTCTGGCACGACGAACTCGTCGTCGTCGAGGCTTGCCTCGTCTTCGGAGGGAGGCGTATAATTATCGTCCTCAACCTCTTGGTCCGCTGCCCTCTCATGAGGGCTGGCTTCTCTGTCCTGCTATGCCGAATTTTACTGGAGGGGGTGTTCTTCGGTGCTATCCGGAGTAGTATTATCTCCCGTGCCGGAATCACCGTTTTTGCTTTGGCGGGATTTAGAGCGGCGCCGCTGACGCCGGCGCTTGGGCTGTTTCTTAGAGGTATTGTCCACCGCTGTTCCATCACCATCTCCATCCTTTGGAGTATCCACCATATATATGTCATATGACGAGGTGGCCTTCCAACGCCCTACAGGTGCTGGTTCTTGTTCGTCTCCTACATCATCGTCCATGCCGTCGATGTCTTCGAAGTCGAAGTCAAGCATGTCGGTTAAGTCGTCGACAGTGGCTACGAAGTGGGTGGTGGGTGGGTTTTGAATTTCTTCATCGTCCGTATCCCAACCTTGCTAACCGTAGTCCGGCCAGGGCTCTCCTGATAAAGAGAGAGACTTTAGAGAATTCAGGATGTCACCGAAGGGCGAGTGCTGAAAGATGTCCGCGGCGGTGAACTCCATTATCGGCGCCCAATCGGATTCGATCGGCGGGGGCGCGGGGGGCTCGGAGTTCGGAGAGGAATCCGTCTCCTCGGAGTCACGGGCCATGCGGAGTGCGGGGCTGGAGTTCGGCTCGATCGCCTCTGAGATCGCAGCCCCTGAGGCAGCGTCCAACCGCTGATCCTCGATTGGCGCAGTGGGCTCTGAATCAATGGTCGGAACCGATGCGTGTGCGGCCTCCAAGGCGCTGTTCGGCGGCAGAGCTATATCATGCCCATCGAGACAGTGCGGCACGCTTGGCTGTGGCTCGAATCCGTCGAAGATCAAGTCCCCGCGGATGTCAGCCGTGTAGTTTAGGCTTCTAAACCTGACTTGATGGCCAGGGGCGTAACTTTCGATCTGCCCAAGGTGACCAAGCGAGTTGGCCCGCAGTGCGAAGCCGCCGAAGACGAAGATCTGTCCGGGGAGAAAAGTCTCACCCTGGACTGCATCGTGGTTGATGACCGAAGAAGCCATCGGGCCTGAAAGCGACGACACAGAGGAACTCTCAATGAAAGCACCAATGTCGGTGTCAAAACCGGCGGATCTCGGGTAGGGGTCCCGAACTGTGCGTCTAGGCCGGATGGTAACAGGAGTCAAGGGACACAATGTTTTACCCAGGTTCGGGCCCTCTTGATGGAGGTAAAACCCTACGTCCTGCTTGATTAAATATTGATGATATGGGTAGTACAAGAGTAGATCTACCACGAGATCAAGGAGGCTAAACCCTAAAAGCTAGCCTATGGTATGATTGTTGTATGATGAAGTTGTCCTACGGACTAAAACCCTCCGGTTTATATAGACACCGAAGAGGGTTAGGGTTACACAAAGTCGGTTACAATGGTAGGAGATTTTGAATATCCGCAATCCCAAGCTTGCCTTCCACGCCAAGGAAAGTCCCATCCGGACACGGGACGGAGTCTTCAATCTTGTATCTTCATAGTCCTGGAGTTCGGCTGAAGGTATAGTCCGGCTACCCGAACACCCCCTAATCCAGGACTCCCTCAGTCCTCAAGTGTAATAAGTCTTCAGATCACACAGACAGGAAGACTTCAGTGATGCCTAACACTCTTTGGCTCTGAGTGTTTGGGCTTTGTCCTCACAAGGATTTCTCTCTCAAAGACTTCGAGGTGGGTTGCTCTCAAATGACAAAAGCCATGCACTAACTCTGAGCAGCCAACCAATTTATGGTGTAGGGGGTGGGCTATTTATAGCCACTAGGCAACCCGACCTGATATGTCTGAAATGACCCTGGGTCATTAAGGAACTGAACGTGTTCCAACGGTCAGATTTCAAACACACACGACAATTTTAGTTGAGCTACAAGCAAAGCTGACTTATCCAGCTCTGGATAAGATTTGCTCTCATTATCTTCGCTCGAAGACATAGGATTTTGGTTAAGCATCACTTCAGTCATTCTGACTGGTTTACTTGGACCCCACTTAACAGTACTGTGGTTCCTATGACTCAACAAAGAAGAAAACGAAACAACTAAACAACTAAGTCTTCGTGCTCCATAGTCTTCACACAATGTCTTCTTTTGTCATAGACTTCAATGTGAATACCTTCACATACCACCTTTGTCTTCAATGTCTTCATACATTTTAAGGGGTCATCTCCGGTAGGTAAACCGAATCAATGAGGGACTACTACCTGTGTTATCCTGCAATTCTCACAAACACATTAGTCTCTCGACCAGGTTTGTTGTCAATACTCCAAAACCAATTAGGGGTGGCACTAGATGCACTTACATAACAAAAACGTTATATCAGCATGATGAACAAGAACAACATCTTTGACGTAGGATAATTATCTGTTGAAAGAGCTAAGGAATGCATAATTTACAGTTTGCCCGAAAGTTTTGATCACCTGTTGCTCCTTGATCTGACCCAAGCAATACGTTTGATAATGAAGGTTTAAACGTGAGTTTTCCCTCATCTGGGTGATCTGGGTGTTTGGTTGGTGACCATTTTTTTCAGCGGATACATGCTAGAAGGGAGTAGTAAGCGTCCAACACCCCCGATCGAGGCCCAAGCACACGTCGGCTTTAGGTTCGAACAGACGACTTTGAGCAGATTTGCAAGTCTCAGTTCAAACGCTGGTATATCCCGTGAACTTTACTCTTAACAATTTATCTGCAACCATAATGGCACGGTGATATCTTGTTATATCCCGTAAACTTGAGGAGTCCTTCGCTCCAACACCTGATTTTGCCGCTGCCGCCACCATTTTAACGCAGGCAATGCCGTTCAAACGCCGTATCTCAGATCGACTGAGATAAGAGTGACGCAAAACAAAACGAAGAGTCCCTTGGTGATGCGATCGGCCAGCGCTGTTCAAACGCCCTATCTCGTCCCCATTCCCTCCTATAAAATGGCCGCCATGCACCCCGTTGGTTCTTCGCACCACAGACCGCAAAACCCAGTAGCCGATCGTAAGCCTCCGCGCAGCGCATGCACGAGATGGCGCCGTCCAAGCCCGCCTCCGCCTTGCTCCTCGCCTTGGCCGTCCTGCTCGCGGCCGCGCAGCCGTCGTCCGCCATCAGAGTCAAGCCCGCGTGCTCCCCGGTTGTTATTCCATCGCCACCTCCCCCCGCAGCTTCCCCACCGCCGCCGCCGACCCCGGTGATCAGCAACCCGCCCCCATCCGTCCCTGCTTCCCCGCCGCCACCGACCCCAGTGATCAGCAACCCACCGCCATCCGTCCCTGCTTCCCCACCGCCACCGACCCCAGTGATCAGCAACCCACCGCCATCCGTCCCTGCTTCCCCGCCGCCAGCGAGCCCAGTGATCAGCAACCCAACTCCATCCGTCCCTGCTTCCCCACCGCCGGCCACGGTCTCACCAGCTACCCCGCCGTCGCAGCCCACGGAGTGCCTGACGCCGTTGATGGGGCTGACGCCATGCATGGGCTACCTCACCAACACCAGCGTGGCGACGCCCCCGGCGGCGTGCTGCGGCGCCTTCAAGTCCCTGGTGGACAACGCCCCCATCTGCCTCTGCCACGGCCTGAACGGCGACATCAACAAGATCATGCCCGCGCCGATGGACTTCATGCGCATGATGTCGCTCCCCGGAAACTGCGCCGTCCCGCTGCCAATGCAGACGATTGCCCAGTGCGCCAGTAAGTCATCGTAGCCGGCCGATCGTCAGTATTTTTGGCACTGTTATTAGCATGATTGGAGGAGGATATTGACTTTTTGTCTATGTTATGACAGCGGCATCTGTGCCACCACTGGACCCTCCTACCGCCCCAGCAGCCCCATCCCCAAGTAACTACTGTTCCCTTTGGAAGTTCTGCCTTCACTAAATAATTTGGCCATGCTTGCTAGTGTTTAATTTGTCGTATGATCTATAGTCTGATACGTGTTTCCCCCCCTTTGCAGAGCCATCACTGTAGAAGCCAGAGTTCCGAGTAGTTCGAGGAAGCAGTAGAAGCAAGAGGATCCATCGATATGAAGTCCGGTCGAGATGATGAATTAGCTGTCAAAAATCACAAAATCTAGTAGTTTGAGCATAGTGAGGGATAGGATATATTTACATGTTAGGTTAGTGTCTTATACTACAAGTGTGCTGGCGATTTAGATCTACAAAGTACCTATATTCTGTAGGAGAATTCTTTTCTTTTCATCACTGTAAATATATATGCGGTGATCAATAATAGTCCATACGTGCATTGCGAATTCGTAAGTGTATATGTGCATGTGCTTTACGGGTGCCCCTGCGTGTTGGATCAGCTCTTGATTCAAATCATTCTTCCTCTTTCAGTTTCAGGAGCTTGTGAATCTGCAGGATACGCGCTTGTTTTTTCCCCCCTCTAAATTGCAGGCTACGCGTGCTAAACTCTTAAACCAAACGCACTGTGAGGTGCTAGAGCCCATTTGTTTTTTTTTAGGTGAATGCTAGAGCCCATGTGTGTTATGCGTGTTGTTTCTCTTTTAGGCCCGCTATGATATATGGGCTTTTTACCAGGCCAGCTTAGCCTGCTGGGTCTCTTGTTTAGGCCCTGGCTGCGAGCGTGCAAGTGGGCGACGATGATGGCGAGCAACGCAGTGCGCGAGCGAAAGCGATTGACGCACGCGGTACGGCTGCGGTTGCCAGTTGCCGAGTTGGCCACTTGGAGAGCCCAAGTGGGCGCCTGCCGTCCACTTGGCTGATAGGATTTCATCAACCGCAGCGACCAGCCTGCCACGGTGTCTCCTGTGCCAACGCGTGCACATTCTTGATTCTGTCGGCCGGGGGTTTGCTGCTGCGGCGGAGTTTCCAGGTGCAGCTGCCGTATGGTGAATTCTATGAAATGCTACAAGAGCAATGAAATTTGCAATGATTTGAGTTTGAAAATGATTCGCACCCAAGATAAAATGATCTGTTAGGATTTCTCCGAAAATCCGTTGCAATGCTCCGTATGCGTTTCACTTGCCGATATTAAGAGCATGTGTTACGCTAGACGTCTACGTACACGCATTCCCCTCCCTCAATGTTAGTGGTTAATTAATTAAGGCACCGATAGCCCGAAAAATCAGCACCTGTTGCATTAAACGATTTACTTTTTTGCAGAGAAAGGGCCAAGCACCCGCTGCCTTATCCTGCGTCGATGTCGTGCCTGACTCCATAATCCAATGGATAATGTAACCGACGAACACTCAGAAAGTCTATCCTACCGTCAGCTGTTAGCGCCACGCGTTAGGCATGCCTTAATAAGGTGGCATTTTCTTATCAAAGACATGCACTTCATTAGATTCTACTTAATGTGGATTTGTCTTTTGAGTGATCAAGGGAGAGTTTGCGTGGCATGAATGTGGGTAAAGAAATTTGTTCACAGGCTGATAAAACTATATCTACGAGTCAGACAAAATTCGAGAAAAAAATGACTAAGCTTTTTTATGCGGAAATTACCAAGCTAATAAATAAAAGTAACTAAATGAACCCCTGCAGAAAATAATAAACAAATTGATGAAAACGGCGAAAGGAAACACACATGAACTCATCCATCCCCGAATGACCACACGAAAACCGTACGCTTCCTCTCGGGTCGGTCGAATCTCAGCCCTCCATCCACCAGCCGAACGATCCGGGCCGTCGAAAGCCAGTCTCCACCCCGCCGCAGCCGCCAGACTTTTTCTCCCCTCCGCCCCCCCCCCTCCCTTTCCTCTTCATCCCCCCTCCCCTCCCTCCGCACGCCGCTCCCAAGCTCCTGCCCTACCCGACCTCCAATCCCACCCAATGCGGCTCTAAAAATATCTCACTCGCTCCGCCACCGCCGACCCCCAGACCTACCGCCGCGCCGTAGCCCGGCGTCGCCGCCTCCGCCTCTAGCGCTCCCCGCCGCCGCGGCTGCCGTCGCCGTTCCCGTTCTACCCCGTCGCGTCCCTGCTGCCCACACCCCGTCCGCGGCCTCGGCCAGTGGTTTTCGAGGTATGAGCTTCTAGTCATCCGGTGATCGATTCATCAGGATTAACTTCGAGAAATTTCGGGTGCGCGCGCGGCGCATCATCTAGATCCGCCGCGGTGCCGGAGCGATTGGCTGTAGCTCGTAGCTGCCGAGGGCGGATTAACCTCTATCTGATCTGTTATAGCAGTTTGTAAGCAAGCAGCGATTGAATGGAATGCTCTTCGTGTGACTGAGTTGCTAAATCCGAGCAGGAAAGAAGGCGGGGGCGCATGGGGAGGTAGGCGTCGGTCGCTGCTGGAGTGAATTTTGGCTGCCGGAAATGGTGCTGGTGGTGAAGCAGCACCGCTGCACGCACTCGGCGTCCTGCTCCTGCACCAAGGGCCACCTCAGCGAGGACGCTCTGTTCCTCGTCTTCCGCCACATGAACTGGAACCCCAGGCTGATCGCCAACCTCTCCTGCGTCTGCAAGTGGTTCGACGAGGTCGCCAAGCAAGTGCTGTGGAAGGAGTTCTGCCATGCCAGGGCGCCCAAGATGATGCTGGATCTGCATTCCGACGGCAGCCACATTGTCGACGGCAACTGGAAGGCGCTCGGGAAGCTGCTGATCTACTGCAACGGCTGCACAAAGGGGGGCTTGTTCGGAAACATCCATGTCCCCGGACACTTTGTGTTCAGGACGCGCTTCTCAAGGACCGCAGGCAAGAGCTTCCTGCCTCTGCAGTGTAGGATGGATGTCTTGTATGTGTCCGATCCGTGCGAACATCTTGACCAGGGGGAAGAAGGCGACCTGGGTTTTTTCCGTGGCATCTTCAAGTCGTTTGCCACTTCAAGGGTCAAGAAGATCCTGATTGAGAAGCAGGCTAGGTTCCATCCAACGGAGGTTTGCCCCTATTGCAAGGCTAAGCTATGGAACATGCTGCATGCTGATATGATGCCGGCGAGTGCTTCCGCCAGGCTGGGTGCTTACGATGATTCCGTGGAGTACTTTGTATGCCTGAATGGACATGTTATTGGATTGGGTACCCTGTTACCTCTCTCGGATTCTGAGGAGGCACCGGAGGAGTAATCATCAGGAACAGTGATCAGGTGATGATATGCTATGTTTTCTTGGTTCCTGTCATTAGTTTAACTTTCAAAGCGCAGCTTAGCCTTATCTTCAAAGGTTCATTTTTTATTGCTTACTTGTGAAGATAATCAGATAGATTTCTTTATGATATCTGTTGGTATACAGACTGATAGCTTTTAATTTATGAAGATGCAAACTGAAACTCAAGCTGCATATCCATTGTTTGGTCATGCCGGCAGATTAACTCTTCAATTTCTTTAAGAAGACCAATTTCTATGGGCTGACTATTTGAATGAACAGAGTCATAGAATTAACAGTGTTCAATTTGTATTGTGTACATCAAGGTGCTACATGGCTAGTTCAGTTTTATTTTAATCTTGCATACGTGTGGTTTACCAAGCACATGATATTTACATCCTGAAACCCCAAAGGAATCAGCGAGCAGTTGCTGGAACATTGTGTAAAAATGCTTCTTTTAGATTCTGTACAAAATTTCATGCCCGGAAAGTTTCAGAGAAATTAATATTTAAAATTGGTCTCATACATTTACATCATTGTTTTTGATACACTGTTCAAACAACGATCAGTGGCTATGTTTATATCAGTAAGAAAGCTCACTAGGCTGGCTCTACCCCTCATCTACTAATCTTAGTGCATGGTACTTCTTTAAATGAAGCCGGGATCATGGCTGTAACTAAATTTGGGAATCACAGAATTTCATTTGCCCATGTTTCTGTTAAATCCGCAAGCATACTAACCGTTTATTCTTAGACCAGCCATGTTTTCCAGCTGCCTGTCCCTCTTGTTTCTCTCTGTAAATTTTTGGGGAGAAAACGTCACTGCTTATGTATCTATAAATGTGTGATGTATCAACCTCATAGTTTTCTATACCTATATTTTAGCTAATAAAACAAATTTTGGCGATAAAACTGCCAGTTAGAATAAGACAGCATAAATGTAAGCTTACTTATGTGATGATAGTGCAACGTATCAATAACCAGTACATTTATCTTTTGATGATGAACAGAATTGCAAGAGTCTGTTCAACCAGAGCAGGCCGTTCAACCAAGACCATAATTGGCTCCCATTTTGGACTGAAAATATGTTTCTTTTGAAGCAAAGAAATATGTTCTGAATATAGCCGTTGTTGGTGACAGGTTTGCAAGATGGAGTCCTGGGGAGAAGGCATGGGCGCGGCAAAGCTGCAAGGCGACAAAAACGTGCAGCTAGCTTTGCATCTAACCGCAGTGTTGTCCGTACTGGTGCATCAGATGAAAATGCTGTTTCTCTGTGGTTCTTCTCTGTTTGTTGATCGATTCTCTGTTGTTCTCGTCATTGTAATGACCATGCCGACCTTTCGCTTTGTCCTTCATGTGCAGAGCATATGTAGCAAGGTGTGATGAGACCGAGTTGTAAAATTGGTGCCCATATTGGACCTCATATATTCATGTGCTGTTCCTAGCCGTATTGTTTTGTTTCTACCGACCTGATTCGTGTCCTGCTGCTATAGAAATTTGGGGACGGAGGAGTCGACCTATATGCTCCTTTGATTTGGGCAAAACTTGTCTGATGAACAGGTGTATGGGTTGATGCTATTTCCAACTGCATAACTGGTGTGATGTTGTTGAGATTTGTTTTAACACTCTAAACTTACATCGACCTGTACTGTTGCTTATGCCAGAGCATGTTTATCATTTTCAAAGTTTGCTGATTCTTTATGTTGTCCAACGTTGAAAATAGCAGCCTCGTTTACTTGTTTTAGGCCTTGTACAATGGGAGAGGCTTAGAGAGGTGCTTAGAAAAATAAACCGATTTTTTCTGAAGCATCGGTGCCTATTTCTATAGGAGAGGTGCTTAGTTAAGCGTCTACTCTGTACAAATAAGTACTGGTGTTTAAAGAAAGCCTGGTTTATTTCTTTAAGCACCTTCCTTAAGCATCTCCTATTGTTATACTCCCTCCACTCTTATATTATGGAATGGAGGGAGTATATTTTTGCCCGCATCCCCAAGTTCTTTGGCTCTTTCCTGTGCTTTCTCTGCAGCGCAGTACACAGTTTCCATTGCTCTAGATTGTTTTTTTCAGTGGAAGATCTTGCGCTCTAGATTTCTTTTAGGAGACGGTCTAGATCTGCTTCCTGGTGGTATCGTCGTAAAGTTCGTCGGAGGCGAGGGGGCCCGGCCCAGCCCAGCCCAGCGCGGCGTATATGAAACACGGGCTTGGTGGCCCAATATATCCTTCGTCTAGCCGTTCCCCGCTCCCCGTGTTCCGTTCCCCCCAGCGGCGGAAACGGCCGTCGTTCCTTGTCAGAGAACCCCACGCCTCCGCAACCCCTAGTGCTAGTGCGGGCGTGGTCCATGGAGATCGCGGCGGAGCCCGTGCGGCTCACGGAGGAGCAGCGCCGCCGCATCGAGGCCAGCCGCCTCGCCGCCCTCGAGAGGCTCAAGCGCTCCGCCGCCGCCGGCACCACCGCCGAGTCGCTCAGGCTCGCCAAGTGCCCAAGAACCGCCCATCCTCTGCCCCCGCGTCCCTGCCCGCCGCCGCAACCGCTTCCGCCGCCCGCGCCTCCGACGGGGTTCCGGGCGGTGCTGGAGGTGTGCAGCCCCGACGAGTTCCAGGTGACGGTGGGCCGAACGGAGGGCAAGGCTTTCCCCGGGGAGGCCGACTGCCTGCGCGCCGTCGAGGACTGCGTCGCTTCGGTACGATCCTCGCGTTCTTGAATTCTTGTCTAGTGCACGCATCTCTTGCCGATTCGGGCTCCGATTAGGGATCTGGTTCTTTCTTGGCGATGCGCGAGTAATTCCGTGCTTTCTTGACTATACTAAGAGTTTCTCCAAAAAAAAATCGTATTTCTTGGCGAAACTTTGGTGTTTGCGTGTTTTCTTGACCATTATTTGTTTCTTTGATTCGACATGCCTGAATCGCTCCGGTGGTTATTTGCCCATTCCGCGTGTCTGACAAATGGCCGTTCTTTAATTTGGGTTCTTGGCCAGTTGCTCGTTTTACAGCATTTTCTTGCCAAATGGATATGGATACTGTATTTCATATGGATTTTTGTCAGAAGGTTTGGTTCACTCATAGCCTAGTGATCTAATCCCCTGTGTGCCATCGCCAAATCAACCCATTCATACCTTAACATGGATAATCGCCTTAACGATCTTGCTCCAAACATACTCTAGCCAATCTTCTGTCTGTCTTATGGCTCTATGCAATAGAATGCTAGACACAAACATTGGAGGTCGAACCCTGACAATGCCCTGCCTTTTGGCTTAACTGCCGAGCGTTGAAGAATTTGCTTGGCCTTCCAGATATCAGCTTTATGGGCAATTGCTGGTACCTACGAATGCCACAACAAATATTTGAGTATATAAAGTGCCAGCAACTAATATTTCGTCCATATTTCAGCGTCACCTTTTTAATCAGTAAATGATTGTGCCACTAAGTTATCTTCACAGTATTCGCTGTTCTATAAAACATACCTTTTGGACAAGAATATATAGTCAAACTATTGATATTTTGATTGATAACATCTTTGCAAAATGTTTAGATTAGATACTTGAAAATCCTATGTGTGAATCTGCTTCAGAAAGTACTTCTGCAGTATTCATTTTTGGATTTTATAGATATATTGCAATAGAAGTTAACGATCCAAGATGTATTTTGAAGACCGCAAAGATGTCTGAAATGGCAGCTTTTATAGGACTGAAGGGAGTAAATGGTGATTATATCACATTTTAGAGTAATCCTTTTGGGGATCGAATAATTTGTGGATGCTTTTAAGCATAAAATGTAAACTTCCGCTGTAATAATTATTTTCATCTGGTTCTTACTTCTTAGTCCCTTTTCTGGATGATAAGCCTTCTGGTCTAGAATCTAAACTGATATCTTCCCTCTTATTGTTGGTAGGCTGTACCATTCTCCACAACACAAAGTCAAAGCGGGCATATTTCTTCTGTCTTTAAACTTGTGCACTATGAGCTGGTGTTGCAATGCTTGAGGAAGTTGACTGGCGTTGTTGTGCAAGATATACCTTATAGAACAAGGCGTGCTGTTCAAAATGCTGGCACAAACTGCGGTTCTGATAAAGAAGTTGACGAGCTTCTCATGAAGCTGCCACGTCGATTACGAGATGCACTTCTACCCTTCCAACTTGAAGGTGTGAAATTTGGGCTTCGGAGGCAAGGGCGCTGCCTTATTGCAGATGAGATGGGGCTTGGCAAGACTCTCCAGGTAAGCACATTATATTTTGTGTATAATTATTGTGCAGATAGTTTATATGCATAAAATTGTTTGTTCCACGGTGTTACAACTTGCAAAATACAGTAAATTGGCATATGGATATTGAGCACACTGATATTGAGCTTGCATCAATACATTTTGGGCAGTAACCGATTGGAATTTTATGTCTGTTTTACTGAACAGTTAATTATATAGCACTTGCCTTTTAGACCTTAATGAAGAAATCATCATATCTGCTTTTGAGCGTAATTTTTTCCCCATGTTGAAGCAGTATTATTTTTCTTGAACAGAATGGGGAAGTAGTATGTTCTCATTTATTTAAATGCAGGCAATTGCAATAGCTTGTTGCTTCAAGGACGAGGGCCCTCTATTAATAGTGTGTCCAGCTGTTCTGCGTTATACTTGGGCGGAGGAATTGGAACGCTGGGATCCTTCATTTCTTCCAAAAGATATTCATCTTGGTACTGATTCAGAGTTTCATTATTCAAGAGTTAATTTTACTGATGCCAAACCTGGTATTATAATTCTTGCATATCTTTAGTGTATCTAATTTGATCCTGAATGCTTGTGAAGTTACAACGATCTCCATATTTATTTCATCAAATTTGAATTGCCTACCACATGTGCCATGTGGTAACAATCTCCATATATGAATTCATATTTCGTATTTTATCCATACATATTCGAAGTATCGAATTCTTTTGGCCCAGATATCATTCATTTGTTGCATCAGCGTCAGTTTTGAAATATTGCAGTAAAAACAGTTGCAGGACAAAATTGCATTCCGTATGAACATTCATAGATGGACCAGATCACTCTATACCTAGTTTCAATGGATCATTAGTCCAATATTGCTTTTCATAAGTTGACCTATCCTTGGATCTTAGTATCTTACTGAACATAGAATCATAAAATAAATGGAAAATGTTCTCGGTTTACATTTTTAGAACAATAAAACCTACCAAGTATGTGGCAAAATGATTTAAAAAAGCGAAGAACATTTAAACTGAACCTAATGTGACGCCATCTTTAACAAAAATGTGAAGCATGAACTATATATGTTTGCTCCAAGCGTCCAACACATATACCGTTCATGACTACAGAACTTAATGTACAGTAAAAAAATTAACTTGTGACTAACATGCATGATTTGATTCCCCCAAGAAAAAAAGGCATGCATGGCTTGATGAGGTGGCATGCTTTGCATGGATATATTTGCAAAATTGTAACTTATGAGTACATGCATGATGATTTGAAGATGTCACACAATTTAGTAAATCAAACGGCTACCAATGATTGAGGTGATATGGAGGCACGCATGTGGAGAGTAATCTACTAGTGGGGGCTAGCTATTTAGATATGTAGAAGATATGTAAAGATTTATGTTGGTGAAAATCATTAATCCTATTCCTTGTCCCTCGTATACCTGCATCTTCAATTTTGGACACTGCTCTATTGCCTTGGCTTTCAGCTTTTCAGTGTTTATTTTGTATAAAGAATACCAAATTTGACTGTTATAATTATATCTGTATTTTTCTCGTTCTTTTTTTTTCAGTGTTTGGTCGACGAGACAGTCTTGAATATTTAGATTTTTGTCCGAAGGTCGTTGTTATTTCATACACGATGTTAAGCATCCTTCGGAAAAGTATGATTAATAGGAGATGGGCACTGATGATCATTGATGAATCCCACAATATACGCTGCACAAAGATGAAAGAAGAAAATACTCAGGTGATACTATCAGGCAACAATTGAATATATCAATCCCAATCCAGGAGGGAGAGTGTATTTGACACATCATATTTTATTATTCTGTAGTAATCATAACATTGTTATGCTTGGTTACTCTCTTTGATGAAAAAAGTGTTTTTAAACCTGCTTCGTGTTTTCACCATTCCATTGTGCTTTCTTAATTTAAAATACTGTAAGAATGCAGAACCACTGAAACTCTGTTGAGCAATCTTTTTCTTATCACTTCAGCCACCTTATTTCAATTTAAGGCGCCTTCTCTGATAATTTTATTTATAATTTGTAGTCTCTTACAGTATTCCGCTTGCTTTACCAATGATCACTTCTACTCTCTTGTGACCGTGACAGACAAAAGCTGTACTGGAAATAGCTCTCAATATCAACCGCATTGTGTTGCTTTCTGGGACACCCTCTTTGTCAAGGTTGTACTAACTTCTAAAATATATCCATTGATTCTTCTCAGGGATCCTTGTGTTGTTGCGCTATTTTTGTTGTGGACATTTAAAACTATAAACAGGCAAATGGATTTATGGTATATGAAATATTTTATGTATGCCATTAGATGATTTCAAATGTTAGGATTAGAATCAATCTCAAAGCACTTCCATTTTAGTTAAGAATTAGAAAATAATTGAAGTTTTTTAACTACCATTTTCTCCCACTGTTTTGACTTTAGAAAATATTACTAAAAGGTCTTTGCCAGTTTTCTCCTTCTGTTTTGAACATCAAACTAAGACCAGTGATCCATGAGAAACATGTCAGTTGCATATGTCTCTTCAGTATATGGTTACCTGTTCATTTTTTCTAATAGGGACCTAAAGGTGTATACTGATTTGCTGAATTATTTGTACTGCATATTGGTTCCACGTCCCTTACCAATTATTGTTACATCTGTATCTTCTATTTTCTTTGCGTAAGCTGAGCTCAGTGTCTGTATTGTGGGTGTTAAAAGTGCCCATCCGTGTCTTTGCATTCTGTATTGTGGGAGTACTTTTTACCCTGCGCACGATATATCTGACTGATTGGTACTGATGTGTGATTTTGTTGTGATACAATTGCATTCCAGAAAGTTAGTTAAATCATTTACTACTCTGGACTTCACTTACCATATATGTTTGTTTGTCAGATTTAACTAATGGTTTCTTTTTTTCCTAGGTGACAATAGACCTTTTGACATCTATCACCAGATAAATATGTTATGGTAAGAAAAGCAGAATGTCATCTTATTGTGTTGGGCATATTGATCTTTTCTGACCACTCCCTCTTGGTTTTCAGTCCCCGTTTGCTTGGAGATGATAAATTTGAATTTGCAAAGACATATTGTTCACTGCATGTTGCTCAAAGCTCCCAGGGTAAAATTTACCAGGTATCTATATCTTGTGATTGTCCCTATTGTCAAGGAGATTGGTAGATCGCTTCAAAACCTTGCAGACTTGCACTTGCAGTTAATTTGAGCAAATAGTGTCTGACTATCTATTAGTCTATACAGAAATGTTTAAATATTTAAGTTCTTCACATCGTTTCACATCCAGGACTTCTCAAAAGGTGCTCGTTTGACAGAGTTAAATGTTCTGCTCAGCCAGACTCTGATGGTCAGCTCTTTCTCTCTCAGCTATTAAAGCCTCTTTGTATAGCTTTCTGTGATTATTGTATCCATGGTACTGTATCTTGTTACTGCTATCCAAACTGCTCATGAACTTATATGGTCACTGCATATTTGGCCTAAGTTCTGCTTGATGATATTTGTTAATTGATTTTGATCAGCTTGGCAGTATATACAGTTTTTATATGTATGAACTTTGTTCACTTGATTATGTATAGAGTCTGCATGGCAGTATGTTATGGAATGCTGTACTCTATGCATGATGAAATTATTTATGTTGTACTCCATCCGTAAAGAAATATAAGAGTGTTTAGATCACTAAAGTAGTGAATTAAACGCTCTTATATTTCTTTACAGAGGGAGTAGAAACTATCCTTTACATGGTTGATGATGTTTTTACCAATGAACGTGTGTTTACTACAGAAGCATGTTTAAGAATGAGACTAGCTTCAGTGCGTAATACTCCATACATTCTCTTATAGATATTGTTTAGAATGCGTGCGATGGAACTTCAACAACTGTGTCCACAAAGTATATTGATGTGTCACATGAAAATTATATTGCTAGATTTCTCACTTGAAGTGCTTCTATATGATCCCATTTCTTAAATATTGTACCATATGATTAGAAAATTAGTGGTGCAATGTGGGTATTGGAGGGAGGTCATGTTGATGTCTGAAATGAAAAGCAGAGGAGAATGAGGGTAGTAAGTTGCTAGCTATATGGACTAAAGCCCGGCGGGTCGTTTTGCTTCCTGTCACAAGCCATGTAACTGCAATGATGTGTTAGGCTGATATTTGATGGTTTATCAATTTCAGATCTAATGGCTGGAGTTTGCTTCTGTGCTGCAGATTAGGCGCTTGAAGGAGCATTTGTTAAATGAACTGCCGCCCAAGCGCCGGCAGATCATTAGGTTAAAGTTGAAGGCATTGAATAGCAGGACAGCCACCTCTATTATCCAAGGGGATTACAATAGCACATATAGTAGCTCTGATGCTCCTATAATTGCCTCTTCTGAGATAAGCAATGACTGTGAAGAAGCAAAAGAGGGAAAAGGTAACATTCATGCTGCTAATAGTAGCAGATGTCAATCGCATATGTTAATCTTACCAACATGATTACCTTCTATGAATTTGCCATGAACTTGTGTGATGTCGAATAGATAGTTATATTGGCCTAAAGCAAGAGGACTGGCTGTAGATACTAAAACTAACCGGTCATTTTGTTGAAGCATGTTTGTTGCATTAGTCATTGCTTTGCATATGCAATACCAAATGTGCCTGGCCTCCAGCTGTGCAGATTATGATGCTGTCATTGACTATCTGAAATGTATTTGCAAAATCTAGATCAACGGGGGAACCCTTTGCTAATGTTATACTGACGGTAACAAAAAAATATCAACACTGTCAATACAAACATTCCCAACATTTTCTTGATTTGAACTATAAGCTTTGACGTTAGCATTGTTTGTACTCCATGTATATCAAAAAGTTGATGGAATCATGGAATTGCAACTGTCTATTTTATACTACCAATGAATTTCCACTGGAAGATTCCAATTCTACCTTATTCTAATGTATTGAATATAAATTGTCATCTTCAAAATTCCAAACATTTATCTATATGACCATAACCTACCATTTTTGGATCTGATATATTCTGTTCCTCAACTCGTAAATAATTCTTACTATGACATGGTGAAATGTATCAAAACTGTTACTGAGAGATGATCAGATGAAGCAAATGTTTTTCGTCATTTTAGCATTTAAGATGATGGTTCTAAGCTATGTGTTACTTTCCTTGTTTTTTTTCCATTTCCTCAGATGATAGTTGCAAGAAATCTCCAAGGCATTTCTCCCCCCAGGAAATTGGCATTGCAAAAATACCTGGGTTTAGTCAGTGGTTCTCAAATCATTTGATGCATGATAATCTGGACGCCCAGTCTAGTTGCCAGAAAACGCTAATTTTCGCCCACCACTTGAAGGTTCTAGATGGAGTGCAGGTAAGATTTACGTTTACAAACTATGATGGGTTTTTTATATGTAATTTGAATACTTAAGTGGTGCTTCAACCAATTTTGTTCTTTATGTATTAAATAAGGAATAAGAATCTCAATAAGATTCAATACTCAAAAGTCGGCACTTTACAAGTAATTGAAAGAAATTGAGTGACATTTGTTCCTGAAAATTACGGCTTACTGGACCCACATAGTCACATCAAAAGTTAGAGAGATGATAATATCTTGTCCAGCATATTTTGGTAAGGGTCTGAGGACCAGTGGTAGAGCACTTCCTAACGTTTCTTTCGGTGGCTGCTGCTAAACTCAAGTGTCTAATTATATGACTTCTAGAAGAAAAAATATTTCTACTTTTGACTCAAGTATTCTCTATCCAGGTGTTCCTCTCTGAGAAGGAGATCAAGTTTGTTCGCATTGATGGCAGCGCACTTCCTAGAGAAAGGAAAGAAGCTGTTGATTCTTTCCGTTTGAATCCAGAGGTTTTCATTTCCCCTTGTTTTATTCATCACTCACCTACTGTTAGAGTATGAGTAATTTTGTGAAAATAGTACAATTTCCATAAATTTGTTTGTGCAAGTTTAAATGTTTTGACAAAAGAATGTCAGCTATAGGTATGTGCCGGCTCTCTATCCATGAAAAATTTCAAGAACAAACTGAATCATTTTTCTAGATACCAAATTTAAAGCTATGACATGCAACAGTCTGAATTAAACAGTTAATCTGCCATTTTTGTATCTCGCAAGCAGGACTGAGTCTGTTCTTAAAAAATTGTATGGATATAGAGCATGCCCATACCTACGCCTGAGAAGTTTTACTTCTATATGTGATTTCTACAGAATTTGGAAAAAAAATCACGGCAGGGAAAAAATCCCTTGTACCTAGTCCATATGATGCTACGCTTCTTATCTTGCATACTGCTTATCCATCATTGAGTTATTTTACTCTTTGCTAAATAGGTCAAGGTTGCAATAATAGGAATTACTGCTGGTGGTGTTGGTTTAGACTTTTCATCTGCTCAGAATGTTGTTTTCCTGGAGCTCCCAAGATCGTCTTCAGACTTACTTCAGGTACTTGTTTTTTCCAACCTTGCACATACATTTTCATTTCAACCCATAGGAAGTGCAAAATTAAACCAGGAGAATTTTTTTGATATCTTGGTAGTTTTGAAGTATACAATGTTAAACCAATCCAGCTGTTCTTGTGAACCTACCCGTGTAGTGAAGTGTTCCGACAGAGTCCTTGAATTTATGCCCATATGTGTCCACTTCACAGTTTATGTGCAGTCTTGAACACATGTATGGCTCACCCTCTTTTACTGTTGTTTCAAATTTATGTCCACAAGTGTAATGAAGTGTCACCGCAAAGTCTCTGAATTTATGCCCATGTGTGTTCACTTCACACTTTATGTGCAGTCTTGAACACATGTACAGTTCACTCTCTTCTACTGTTGTTTCAAATGTTGTTGTAACTACTAACTGCTACATTTAATTGGTGATAACATCATAATAGGCCGAGGATAGAGCTCATAGGCGTGGTCAAACAAATGCGGTCAATATATATATATTCTGCGCAAAGGTTAGCTCCTTTCCTGTTTCCCTGTAGTGTATTTAGTAATTTTGGTAATTAGAGCATTAAATTATTTTGTTCCTGCAGAACACATCAGATGAACCACAGTGGCTTCGCTTGAACCAGAGTCTGTTCCGTGTCTCGTCTGTGGTGAATGGGAAGAAAGATGCTATAAGAGAAATTGAGGTAAGTCCATAAGTGATTGGGTTTGCAACTGGCTGCGTCGTAGGTGCTAATTAATTTCAGAAAGGCGAGTGAAACATTTGCAACTGCATGAAGCACACTTGTGGAACATTTGCAACTGAGATAGTGTTGAAACTTTATTTACAAACTGAGAAAATATTTTACATGTACGGAGAAGCCTGGTAAAGTGTTAGAACTCAGATGAGACCTGGTTGATTGTATCACTGCTGGCATCAGTTGGTTTACTAGGATCTTGAGCAAGATTCTAGGACCAATGCACGCAATTCAGTTATTCTATTAGGCTTTATTCATTCATCATTCCTTCCCTCTTTGTAAGGTTGATCAAGTTTATTCATTCATCGTTCCTTCCTTCTTTGTAAGGTTGATCAAGTTTACCACCTTGGGGAAATCAGTAACACTAAGGAGAGACCAGAAATTGAGTTTCTTCCAAATTGTGGTGCAGGTAAAACATTAGGAAAATCAGCATCAGATGATTAACTAAATTTTTTGAATGGAAAGTTTTTTTTTAATGGAATCAACAATTAGCTCTAGCTGATTAATTGATAGAGAGACTGAGTTATTTAAGCCTTATACAATGCTCTTCTGGTGAATCAAAAGGTCTTTTGGAAAGTGGCACTATGTCTGTTGACCATCTTCCTGGCATCAGCGATATGGAGCTTGAGTCAGATTTCACTATTAGGACTATTCCTCTACAGATTGAGGTTCAAACAAGATGCCCCTCTTAATTTTTTTGCCATTATTCACTGGACTCTCTTATCATTCATTCAGCATTCCCATGCTTGATTTCCAGCTGATTCTGCTTGTGCACCTTACCCTCTTAGGATGAAGGCCTTCATTCAGGAATGCAATATAGTCCAGGTCCAGCAGTACATGAAGATACAGTTTGCAATAGTTTTTCTATTTCACCAGCTATCTCTGGCTCTTCAAGTACACGAAGTAAATCAACGAAGGTAATTAAAAAAATTCTTGCTGGTATTATATTATATTGTATTTTGTGCAATGTGTCATTTTTAGTGGATAATACAATGTATCTTATGCTGCTCAAATACAACAGGTTCGTAGGAGCTTTTGTGAAAATCGTGATACTTTAGGTCTTCCAGGAACTATTTCAGATGGCCATATTCGAGTGGAGTATCTGCGTTTCGAGGTTGAAAATTCTTCCACTTATACTATCTTTTGTCATCTTTGTGTTTACATGTTTTTTTGAGGAATCACCCGCGGGGGGGGGGGGGGGGAGAGGATCCCCACCTGTATATATTACTCAATCGGCCAAAAGGGGCCCAGCAGAGACAGATTACAGATTACAGGGGCACGACAAGCCGTGTGGTAAGGTAGCTAAGCCAAGACCTGGCAGCTACCTTGTCAGCATGATCTCTCAGGCGATGCGAAAAAAGCTCAAAGTCAGTTACAATGTTCTGGGTGGTAAAACGAGAAGAGTGATCTTCAGAACGGAAGACAACAGCATTGCGGGAGTCCCAAATTCGCCAGAGCACTACCAGTAGCACTTCCGGCCACACCCTGCAATCAAGCTCATGCGGGAGCTGAACCATCCAGAGATCCTGGAATCTGGGCGTCGTGGGGAGGCCTAGTTGTTCCCAAATCTGCACAGCACGCGGGCAGTCGAGGAACAGGTGAGAAGTGTCTTCAGAAAGAGCAGCACAGCGCGGGCAGCTGGCGGAGTCAGACATGTGTTTGTAGGACAGGTTCGCTCTAGTGTTTAGTCTGCCACGAAACAAGAGCCAGGCAAACAGTTTAAGCTTGTGCGGTGCTCTTGATCTCCAGATGAGATCAGCGTGATCGTCCTCCAGGTCTTCATGCATCCGAATCTTGTATGCTGCTTTGGACGAGTAGCTTTGCCCATGCAGCAAAAACCTTTCATCCTGGCCAACCGTCAACCGAACATCCTGCAACAACAAGCAAAGAGCATCTAGCTCGCGCGAGGCGGCCGAGGTTATCCTGTTTGAGAGGTTTGCCTGTATCCCGTCTCGCATGATATGTACCACTGGGATGAAGATATTTGTAGAGTGGGAGTAAAGGCTCGGAAAAGCAGTGGCTATAGAGGTTGGCAATAACCAGGTGTCAAGCCAGAAGAAAGTCTTCTGACCATTATTGGTGAGGACAAAGGTGATCGGGAGGAGTATTTGAAGCTGTGTTTGGATAATTTTAGTTAGGAACGAGGGGTTTCGGCATGATGCCAAGTGGGAGAGGCTGCAAAGGTGTTGTTTATCTACCCAGTCAACCCAAGGCAGGCGGATGGTATTTTCATGGGTTAGGTATTTGTAAGCAAACTTCATAAGGAGACAGTCGTTCTGAACAGCTAGGTTCTTGATGCCTAGACCACCAAAAATTTTCGGTTTACAAACGTTTTTCCAAGCAATCAAACATTTGGATCCCGTGCACGTCTCCTCAACAGCCCAAAAGAAGGCGCATCGAATGGCATCCAGAGCTTTTAGCGTTTTCTTTGGGATTTTGAAAACCGACATGAAGTACGTAGCGAGAGAGTCTAAGACAGAAGAGATGAGCACAAGCCTCGCCGCACGATTGAGCAATTTTGCGCACCAGCCCGAGAGGAAAGATCGGTAAGAGGAGAGGAGGGGCTGGAAGGCCGAGGGGGGGGGAGCTTAGTGGGGGATAAGGGTAGGTCGAGATAGGTTTGGGGGAAGCTAGAGATCGCACAACCAAAGATTTGGGCAATTGCGGAGGCGGTTGTGTCATCAACATTCATGGGGACAAAAGTGGTCTTGGCAAAATTTATACAGAAGCCAGTTGCCAAGGCAAAATCATCGAGAAGCTGCTTGAGTTTGCGGGCAGCAGTGATGGAGGCATGGGCAATGATAAGGGTGTCGTCGGCATATTGCAGAATGGAAGGCGGAATATCATTGTAGACCGGGTGGTGTAGCTCGTTTGTTGGATCAGAGGCGGCAGACAGGATGAGCTGTTGGAGAACATCGGCAACGATGATGAACAGATACGGCGAGATGGGATCACCCTGCCGAAGGCCGTTTTTACACTGAATCCAGCTACCAGGTACCCCGTTAAGAATGACAGCAGTTTTACCGGTAGAGAGCAAGTCCTCAATCCAGGAGCAGAACCGATCTGGAAAGCCCCGATGGCGAAGTATTTTGAGCAGGTAAGGCCACGAAATGGAGTCGAACGCCTTCCTGAAATCAAGCTTGAGGACCATTGAAGCGGCTTTTCGTTTATGGCAACAGTTTAAAGAATCAGCAGCATAGATGAAGTTTTCAGCAATACACCGTCCAGATATAAATCCAGTTTGGTCACCGTGCACGAGTAGTGGGATGTAGGTTTTTAGGCGATTGGTGAGGAGCTTGGCGATGCCTTTGATTGGGCAGTTTTGCAGAGAGATCGGGCGAAAAGCATGTGCGGAGTTAGCACCATCTTTCTTTGGGAGAAGCACAATGAAAGATTTGTTAAATTGCTCCGTTTGAGAGGTTAGTTGATAGAAGTCATGGAAGAAAGCAATGAGATTGCGCTTGATGGAATTCCAGGCCGAGTTGTAGAAGCAAGGCCCAAAACCATCAGGGCCCGGGCTAGCGTTGGGGTTCATGTGCAGGAAGGCCATTTTGATTTCGTCAGAGGTGAAGGGGGCATCAAGATGTCGAAGTTGGGTCACCGGGGTAGCATACAGGTGAGATAAATCAAAGTTCCACGAAGTAATCGCTGGACGGCCTAACAGATTTTGGTAGAAGTCTTTCAGAATAGAAGCTTTTTGATCATGAGCAAGGAAGTCCTGATTCTGGTATCGTAACAAAGGGATCTGATTTTTTCTGAAACGTTGAGAGGCGGAAACATGAAAAAATTTCGTGTTCTCATCCCCCTAGATGGCGCGTTTGACTTTGGCCCGCTGCCTGATTGCTATCATGCGATCCCGGATGGCTTGATGAAGGGTGCTTTTGAGAATGATTCGCAGGGATGACTCAGCAGCAGAGAGGGAACGTGATTCTTCCTTGGCATCGATTAGCCTAAGCACCGTCTTGCACTGTTCCTCCCTGATGGATGGTGGTCTGAGAGTTTTAGCCCATTGCTTTAGGCGCGAATGGCAGGTTTGAAGAGTTTGGGCCAGGTGGGAAGAGTCCGGTGGGCTGGAGTGACTGTGCTGGGCTGCTGCCTGAGCGATTATGCGTCGGCAGGCCTGGTGAAGGGCCCAGGACCGTTCAAACCGAAAAAGGGGGGGCGGGGGATAGAGGTAGAGATGGAGACGACTAGTGGAACATGGTCAGAAGTAAAGCGTGGCAAGGAGGTGAGCGAGGAGTTTGGGAAAGAATTGTTCCAAGCAAGGTTGAAGAAGGCACGATCTAGGCGTTCCAGGACAGGCGAGTCTTGATTATTTGACCAAGTGAATTTCCTGTCCAGGAGGGGGGTTTCTAGTAGCGCAAGTTGGTCCAACGTATCATTAAAGAGATTAGCCTCTAGCTGATGAAAATTAGAGTTGTTTTTCTCGTGAGGGAAGCGAATGAGATTGAAATCGCCAAGGACTAACCACGGGGTGTTATCAGGGGGGGCAATACTTTTAAGTTCGTCAAGGAAGTCACTTTTGAGAGCTCGGGTAGTGGGAGCGTAAACGTTTGTGACTACAATGGGGGTTTGACACGCGATAGATTGAAGCGTAACAGAAGCACAGTACGAGTGGTTGACGTATGTTTGGACCGAGAGGGAAGAGGTGGAGACAGCCGTTAGCAACCCCCCAGCCGTGCCCCGTGCGGGGAGGGAGCTAACAAAATCGAGGGAAGAGGGGAGAAAGGATCTGATTTTTTGCGGAGAGGGGGCTGCCAATTTGGCTCCTTGAAGGAGAAGGAGGTTTGGTTTGAGAGACAGTAATTCAGACAACACTTCAGTACATTTTCTATCATCACCTAAACCTCTTACATTCCACGAACAGAACAACAAATTCGAACTAGACATAGATCACAAAAACAGACACCAAACTTGGGACGAGATACATGATAACTAGGGCCCAGCCGTGGGTACAAACACCCGTGGGAATAGGTAAAGCTAGTAGCAGACACAGACTACAACAACAACCAATCATCTTCATGCAGCTAAACATAGATCACTTGGCAGAGGCACCAGCAAAAGAGGCCACGAAATCAGCCTCATCAGGAGAAGAGCCACACTCCAGAGCCAGAGCGGCCAGGGCACGGGGAGAGCCCGACTGCGCAGCATCAGGGTACAGGCGAGCGGTACGCACTGCATCCTCGAAGTCGCGAGCGGAGCGGCCCAGCATCAAGCGCTTGGCTTTGGCCTTGGAGGCTTTGTCCTCCATGGTCTCCTTCCTGTATGGCTCCAGCTCAGCAAGACGAGCACTCCGCCTGACATGCAGCACCGAGCTAGCCCGCTTGCGGTACGCATGCTTCTTCTTGGCAATGGCCTCGTGCACTGCCGGCTCAGGCTCCTCGTCCAAGACCCGCAGAGGGGGCTGAGCCAGAGGTGCAGCAGCCCGGGGACGGCGAGAGTAGACCACCGGAGGAACAGATTGAGGAGCCAGCTCCAGCACCGGCATGGCGGTAGTAGCAGTACATGCGGCAGCAGGAACGGGGACCACCGAAGGCACACAGCTGGGGGGGAGGGCAGGCACCGGTGATGCAGCAGAAAGCATAGAAGCAAGGATCGAAGGCACCGGATGGATGGCTGGGGCGATAGAGACAGGAGGAGGCACAACGGGCTGCATGTCAGCAAGGATAGAGTCAAGTATGACGGGGGGAGCCAGGCCAACCCTAGCAAGCGGTACTTCATCATCGGAGGAGCTTAAAGCTAGCTCCACAAAAGCATTAGCGGCAAGCGAGGCATTTCTTGAGGGGGAAGGAGGAAGGCCCTGAGGGAATTCTGGGGAGACGGTGAACGGCCCAAAAGCAGCCATGGCGGCAGTGGCACACTGGAGACCGATCGAAGGGTCTGGAGCAGGCGAATCCGAGTCGGAAGCGGAGTCCGAGCCGGAGTCCGAATCCTCATCAGAGGAGAAGGGAGATGGGTCACTTGGGCCAATACGAGAGACCTTGCCATGCTCGAATAGTTGGACAACTAGGAGATCTAGATTGGGAAGCTGGACTATGAGAGCATCCGGCAGAGAAGTTCCTTTGAAGAGGGCGACATGAGCCCGGATGGAAGTGCGCTCATCGGATAGCAGGCAGTATTGGTCAATGGAGAAGATTTCGCCCAGGAAGTTGAGGTTGAAGTGGACACCCGAAGGGTGCCAGAGCTCAAGGGGGAAGCCGATGGCTTCTAACTTCGTGAGATCGTCCTCAAATAGGGCAGTGGAATGGCCATGGTTTTCAGCAGGCTCGAACGAGATGGTGTTTCCATCAACATGCATGGGGCCACGCGTGATGACGGCGTGGCGAGCAGCAGCAGTGGGGAAGGAGACCAGTCCAGCGCCACGGAAAGACGCCGCAACGCGAAAGACAGGGTTGCCACCGCGCTCCCGAAGCACGCGGCGAATCTCAGGGAAAGGGTTGTGAACGGGAGTGCGGAAGTGGACGAATGCATACCTAGCTATGTCATCGTTAACAAGCTGGCAAAGGTGGGAGGCCCACTGTTGTGGTGCGTGGGAGGCGTCAATGTCGGGCGGGAAGCGTGGCAGGGAGCGTGTGTTGGGCGTGGAGGGGAAAGGTTGAGGCGGCGAGCAGTAGCAGCAGCTGCGTCATCTAAGTCATGAATGGCTTTGATGAGGTGGAGCTGGATCCTGACCGCGGCTCCATCCACTGGGTTGGAGAGATCCGGGGGAGGGGAGTTGAGATCAAAAGTAGCCTCCGGGCAGATGAGGTGGGGCTCGATGGAGGGGGAACTGAAGTGGCGCGGGGCGGGGTTGGAGGAGGCAGCATCATGGATCTCCACCTCGAACAAGCCGAAATGAAGCGTGGAGGGGCCTGCGGTGCTGACAGGCGGGTTGGTTGGAGAGACGACGGCGCGGCGAGCTCAGCCATAGCATCCATGGGGCTGACATGATAGAAGGCAGGATTAGCACGGGGAGTAGGGGAGGGCGGCAATTTGGGAAAACAAGGAAGAAGGCGACGAGCTTTGCACCTGAAGCTACGATGACCGGAGCACCAGCAGCGGGCGCAGCGGACTGGATCCCTGCAGTCGAAGACGATGTGGTCCGCCGCGAGACACCGGAAGCACCGCCGCCGACTCGTCTTCTTGCGTTTGGAAGAGGCGGGGGAGGAGTGGTAGTGTGCTGTTGCCTTAGCAGGGGGGTGGGGTTGGGAATATATAGGGGGGGGAGGGGATGGAGCTGGCCTTGGGACGCAGCAGCACGTCTCGATAGGAGGGGGAAGGAGCGGGGGTCGAGGCGCGCCACGGCATGCCGCAGGTTGCGTGAGAATCTTCAGCTGCCACAGCTGCATGAGGAGGGCAAGGTCGCTTGTCATGGCAGAGGGGATAAGGAATGGACAGAAGCGGGGGTGAGAGGATGTGGGGGGCGCATGCGTGCGAGGCCACGCGCTGACCGGAGCGACCAGAGATCGCTCGAGGGGCTCGATGGGCAGGACCAAAGTCCTGTAGGGGGGTAGCCAATCTAGGGGCCACATGTCATAGACATGAGGTACGACTTGGGAGTTGTCGCGCGGCGCAGAGACGGTTTGCAGGGGGGGCAGGAGGCCAGGGGCAGGTGAGAGCGGCAGGGCGTGGGTAGGCTGAGTGGGGCCAGTCGGTGGAACCGTTGAAGGGGTGGTCCGATTGTCAGTGGCGTGAGGTGGCAAGGGCGGGGTGGGCACAGTTTGGGCGGCTATCTCGTAGTCTGAAGCGGACGTAGGCGAGGCCATAGTAGGCGTAGCCTTTTTCGTCTCGGGCTGGGCGGGGGGTGGTGACTGGAGAGACGCCGCGAAGATTGCATGCAGCGCGGGGGGATTTTGTGTCTCCAGAGGGCAGCACTGTAGCGGCGAAAAGGGCGCCGGTGGATTCATTTGTTCGACCGAGGGGCCAAGATCGGCACATGTACCAGCAGAAGGGCAGTGGTCAAACATGTACTCGCGATCTGCACAAGCGGAGGCGTGAGAGGGGCCTGGGGGGGTACATGCGTGCATGAGGGGGGCCAGCGTGCCATGCAAGCGAGAGGAAACCATGGGGGCACGAGCCGTGCATGTAGGCAAAGCCGGGGATGCATGGGTAGTGGGGTCCGATGGATATGAACCATGCATGTTGGGGAAAAGGGCAGGGGGGAGGAGCCGTACGTTTCCGGTGCCAAAGCAGCGTGCACGCGAGTTGGCTCCACATGCACACATACTGAATCCCTTAAAATGCGAGGAGACAAGGCCCGGGGAGATGAGAGATCTAGACGGGATAGCAGGCGATAGCGATCTGGCAGTAGCAAGCGTCGAGTCTTTGCAGTGAGAGTTTGATGAGAAACGACCAAGAATCGATTGGGCACTGTAGTTGGTGTCACGAGTTTTCGAGGACAAGAAAACCGTTGAAGGGCCGTCCTCCTCTACGACAGAGTCAAGGTCAGACTGGGCAAGTTGTTGGGTTTCAAACAAGCCTAGTTCGAAATGAGAGAAGGCGTAGGGAGAGCGGGAAACTAGTCTCGTCCTAACAGCTACCGAGGA
This sequence comes from Triticum urartu, assembly GCF_003073215.2. NCBI lineage: Eukaryota > Viridiplantae > Streptophyta > Magnoliopsida > Poales > Poaceae > Triticum > Triticum urartu. The sequence goes on along the minus strand of NC_053023.1, from coordinate 135,352,177 downwards.
GACCCAGGTGCAAAAAAGATGCTCGTCAATGATTTGCACGTGAAAAACATTAGTATTGGAAAAAAGGTGGTCTAGGGCATCCGACACCAGCTTAACAGCTGGGACTACCTGCTTAAGAAGCTTAACTGATACCCATACTTCTACATTTGGGCTAAGGTGAGGGGTTTTGGGGTTGACCGTAATGTCGATGTGGAGATCATGCAAGAGCCGGCTACGAAAGCGAAAACCTGGACGAACAGGACGTACCTTAGCGCCTCGGCGATGCAGGGGCTCAGAGCTCGTGGTCACAGGAACCAAGTTGAGGCGGGAAGTCGAGGAAGCAAGGCTGATTCCAGCCGCCGCACTGCCCACCGGCGACGGGGGCGAGGTCGACGGTGGAGGGGGAAACCGGAGCAGAATGCCACGCCGCCAGAAATCACCAAAGCTGGCGATAAGGCAGGCGACGTCCTTGGAGGCAACGGTGAAGGAGAAGCGTCCCTCCCCATCAATGGTGACGTTGAAAGCCTCATGATCTCCACCGAAGAGACAAGCCAGGATGAGAGCAAAGAGATCAGCCCCCACATTAAAAGGGAACTGGATGATCCTTGCATACGAGCGACACCCATGAGCCGAGTGCCCAGCCTGGAGAGTGACGGAGGAGCGGCGGCAAGACCATGCAAGGCGCTCGAAGGCAAGGCCAAGATCTGACGGGACATGGAGGACAGCGGCCAACGGGCGGCAGGAGAGCGATGCCGCCGGCGGTCGCACGGGGGTGGCTAGGGCTAGGTCGAATGGCAGCACAACAAGGGAGACGAGGCGCCGCTTGAAGACGGCAAAGCGAAGGACAAGGTCAGCCACCTCCCTTGAGGCGACATGGAAGCGGAAAAGGCGATGCGAAATCTTGTGAACGAAGAGCTCAAAGGCAGAACCGCCATAGCATGTGTGGAGGAAAGCTGCGGCAAGGGTTTCATCAAGGTGAGCTGCCGAGCCAGCAAAACAGGCTAGCAAAGGGGTCGCAGAGGCTAGGTCTGGGGTGGTGATCGACGAGCACAAGGAGCTCAGCAAGGTTTGAGAACGAGCCAAGGCAGCATCGTTGCTAATGCAGAGAATGCCCTGTAGCGCAGTTTGGCTGGACTGGATGAACCGCGGCAGCGCTGGCAGGGCGGCGGCAGTAGAGAGGGGCAAGCGGGATATCCCGTTGGCCGGAGCAGGAGCGGGTGAGGGCTCACCGGAGGCCGGCTGCACCGGAGTAGGGGGTGGGAGGGCTGGGGGGCGTGGGGGAGCGTGGGGGAGCCGAGAGAGAGCCATCTTCTGTGGTGGGTTCAAATTCAGTTTACATGTTGTATTACTGCTTGTCCCAACTTGCAACATTATTTTCATATCAGTTTGCTTTCTTTTGCCATCTAATTCTTCAAATTCCTCTGATTTGTTATCATCTTTCACAGGTTAGCCATCATACAGGTCGAATCCACTTGTACATTTGTGTTCCAGGACATGATTCAAGACCCAGACCACTTTTTCAGAATTTTCTGCCTGAAGAAGTAGAATCACCTTTATGCTCTAGTAGTGACAAGAAAGCAAGTAGGCAGCTCTTGACTAATCCAGCATTTTGCAATATGTTCAAAGCATTTGTAAAAGAATGGTTAGAACTAAGACCAATTGATCAGAGGAAACTCCTGGGAAAGCCGTTACAGCTTCCATTGAGCCTTGAGTTGTGCTATCTGACAAATAGCATCAGCCACAGTACACAAGTATGCACATCTTGACTTTGACACTCTTTTCTTTGCAAACTCAATTTGTTCCAGTTACAAAGATTGCAAATACGGTGCAAAACAATGCCTGGTATCCACGAGATTACGACTATACATCTATGTCATGCAAACTTCTTATGTCCTAGAAAAGTATCCCAATATCTGCTTAAGTTTGTATAAGAATAAGTCTGAATTTTCCATTTGCACTCCAGTCTTACCTGAGTTAATACTTACGCTACAGACATGAGACATGATCTTGTGCCAAACTAAGAACAGATGACATTTATCATAGAATAAATACTTGGCTTGTTCCTTGATTTGATGGTGTCCTCTTTTATGTCTGTTGTGATCGACTTTCTTAGGGATTGATTAAAGGGGGGAGTAAGAGGCGTATAGCTCCATTGAGTGTTGTCAGTGATCATTTGCCTGAAAATGCTGAATGGAGAAAGGTGGTTTTACGTCGTGGCACGACTAAAGAGAGAGAATACACTCAAGGCTGGACTACTGATGATGAGCCTCTCTGCAAATTATGTCAAAAACTTTGCAGGTAATATGACTCGCTGATGTACTTGTTCTGGAGCCAATCATGTTCTGTCATAACAATGCTCTTTGTTTTTGTTCAGTGGGAATCTTGCGAAATCACCCGAATATTTTGAAGATCTATTCTGTAAGCTTGATTGCTTCCGGTTGTACAGATTGAGAACCAACCAGAGTGCCCTGCGGCAGGTATGACTTACTTTTACCTTCTGCCATTAACATAGCCCTGATGTGGAAATAAGGCTAATTTGCCATTTCTACAAACAAAAATTGTGAATTGTATGTAATGGAGTTTCTGCTTGTTAAATACCTTTACTTTACAGGCACTGTTTCAAATAGAACATGGTATATGTTCCCAGTGCAAGCTTGACTGCTGCAAGCTCGTCAAACATATTAAACCCCTCAGCAACCAAAAGAGAGAAGCACACATCAGGAGTGTTGCTCCAAATATTGCATGTAGGAAGAAGCTGTAAGTGCTACAACACTCTGATACTATGCATTTCCAACCTTTTGGCAGCTTTTACATGCTTCACTTTGCATATCTAGCACAGTTTAGCAGAGCACTCTGGTCTGAACAGCTGTAATACACTAACAGAACTCACCAAATATTGACGAAAATGGGAATTTCCATCATTATTAATCTGACGGTTTCATGTGGGTTGTCTTATTAATGCTGTACTGGACCACAGGCTAGCAAAGCTTGTCGAAGAGCCAACACGGGGAAATGCTTGGCATGCAGATCATATAGTACCTGTGTATAAAGGAGGAGGTACAGTACATGTACAGTTTCTATCTTGTTGGCTCATCACTGCATGTCCTAATTCATGTGGTTTCTGGCAGGGGAATGCACACTCGAGAATATGAGGACGCTTTGCGTGGCTTGTCATGCTGAGGTCACCAAAGATCAGCAAAAGGAGCGAAAAGAAGCAAGAAAAGAAGAAAGAAGGAAGGCCGAAGAGCTTCTGAGAAATGCTGTGAATCAGCTGAAGGATGATGTTAGTAGTTCCTCTGGAGTTCAAGTATCTTCTAGCCTTTAAATTTTCGCAAGATTTAAGCTCTCTGGATAACCACATGTCTTTTCTGTGTTAAAAAGAAGTGATTTTCTCCTATATTTACTTCTGCAACTTCCAACATTCCATTTCATAGAGGCATGACTGACACCAATCGATTCTTCCGCAAATGACACGTTCAGAAGTCAGTTGATTAAGTTGTAAATAAGGTTGATTTGTTAGAGTTGTTCCATATTTTTGTGACATGCACAGTTCTAGTTCACTGATAATACTCTTGATGTTGACATTCAACTTTTTTTTGTTGTAGGCATGTGAAGCGACAGAAGACGACGATTCTTGGTTGGTTACAGTCCCTGGCAGTGCCTACTCAGCAGTACCGCAGGCTCCTCTTACGCCCAGAAAATAGCATGTTATGGCACTAGTACACCTGGGACGGTTATTTTGTGGTCTCATTGGACAGATGTTTTGTGCATGTGTTGAATGCGATACTCATGTAGAAGTATGTATTTTCCTTTAGTTGCAAATCTGATACCATCTTCAGTCAACCTTTTGTTGTCAACTGAAGAAGGTTGGTAGAATTATGCAACCCAATTGCAACCAAGTCAGCTACTGTCGCAAAACTCTTACATATACTTGGAGGCAATATTGTGGTATGCTGCTGCTGTAAGATTTGTTTCAATTCATTTAAAGAATCTGGACACTGCCATCCAGTTCCAGGAGGTGCTGAGGCTAAATGTGGATGGCTCATACATCGAGGGGCAGAATCATGCGGGCTGCTGGGGTGTTGTCGTGCGTGACAATGAAGGTGCTGTTGTTGCTGCAAAGGGAGGGGGAAGAACTGACCGTGTATCCAGTGCTCTTCATGCGGAGCTCCTCGCAGCGTGTGGTGCTGTGGACCTTTCACTCGTTTGGAGCGGTAAGAATATGCCCGGAGCCTGGTGACCGAATGCCATCTGCTCATGCATGTATGGTGCAGTGTACGTATGGTTTATCTTGATCGGTGCACATGAGACAAGGTTTTAAAAGGCAGCACCCGGAACACATCCTAGAAGGTAAGATTACAGGTGGAGCCAAGTGAAATATTTTCAGTACATCACAATTTTAAGAGAAGATGCACCCTGAAAATGCATGTAGCCCTTAGATCGTCAGTGGTCTCAATCCTCTGCAGCATAGGTGAACAAATGTTGCAACAACAACCACTGCTTAGCGAGCACAGGGAAGAACCACTGCCAGCTGCTTTCGGTGTCCCTGGGCACACCAGCACCCCCGTGGCTTTCCTCATGCTTAGCTTTAGCCACACGCCCACCTCCCTGTGATTGGGGCGCAGAGAACCTGCGCATAAAAAAGTTTTTTAGGCAATCATGCATTGCTCGCTGTGCACACCATTTCTCCATGACAGTAACACATGCAAGGGTCATGTAGACAGATAACATATCACTACACTTGTGTATTTCTCAAGCTAGGATAGCAAGTAGTACTACCCACCATTTTAACATGACAGTAACACAGGCAGATTTCTCAAAAGAGGACAATGCATTTACTTTTAACATACCTGCTGTTACATCAGCTGGGGGAGCGGCCCTTGATGCAGTGCACGACTTGGCCATGTCCAGCAGGAGCCCTCTGGTGAATCCCAAATACTTAAGCTCAGGCTGGTCAATAACCATTTTGAGACATGGCAGCTTGCCCCTCGAGGATGTAATGATTGTCCTGAGCACCTCACAGCATAGGCCTGTCGCTGGCTCGCCATCGCATTGTTCTTGGACTAGCGATGCAAACAAGACTGTATCGCAGTTGGTGCTTCCATTCCCAGCATCAGGTAACGCCAAGGTCATAAGGAGGAAGAAGAGCCAAACTACCATTCTGTATGGTAATCGATTGTGATGTCAATAATAAGATGAAAGATTTTTAATGGGCGTTTGTATTCACTTTTGAGAAAATCGTTACTCCACGATACCTATATGTTCAAAATCCCCAAAACGGAAGCATATACCCTTTGTATGTCTAAATCTCTAATGCGGCGCGTGATTAATAACATGATCAAGGATTGTGACTTAAATTCTTCTCCATCCACCGTGGGTGCTTGTCCTCGAATGAAGCTCCCTACACCCGCATCGTACCACCACTAGCTTCCTGAACGTGCATCGCTGCGTCGAAGGAACACGATATGAAGAACAACGAGCTCAAGTGCTAGTACCCTTCATGAATTTGGCGCGGACAGGAGGGTCGTTTGGGATTTGGTGCGGGGTAGGAGTAGTTTTGGTAATGTACGGTTTAGGTGCTCCAGTACCAACTTCCACACCCAGTGATCCAGAGATGAGACCAGGCTCATCCACTCTCGGTGTGGAATTTCACTCGGCCCATTCATGCATGCAGGTTCTCTAACCTATTCGTGGCAGTACCCAGCCATGAGCTCAGAAGACGTTACCAAGCGATTGAGCATGAAGTCTTGTTGGGGGTTGGTAATGCATGAGTGTATCGGGGAAATACTATTATGTTTTGTTTTCCTCTAATATTTCATTTCAGAGTATCCAACAGGCCGGACACTAAAACAGAAATGAAACATACTAACGCTACAACATTGACCTTTGTCCTTTGACACTCTAATTCTTAAGGAGGGTGGATATATATAGGGCACTAACATGCAACATTGTGAGCAAGACATGAAATGAGAGTGTTGATCAAGTCATTCAAGAAGCGTTTTATTGTTTCCTTTTTATCATGTGTGTACACGCTGTCAAATCGTGTGATCATTCTATTTTTACGGTTTGTTTCCTTTTGCAGGAAGAGAAGGAAAAATCATGTGACGCCCCAAGACCGGAGTTTCAGATGCTTTCCATATGTTCCGGGTTTCGCCGTGTGTTTCATTTGTGCCTGCCCTTTTATTTTTGCATTGCATCATGTCATCATCTCATAAATCTTTTGCAACTCAAATAAATAAACCGTATGGATTTTCAGTCCATTTAAACCGAGGGAATTCACATGGTGATTCCCTTTACAACATATCCTCTCGATATTTAGAGAGCTATAGTAAATATTCCAATTATTTGGATTTACCGCAAACACAATTGCAATTTAAAACTCTCAGGTCTTTTCTGCTTCGAGTTGCTCCTCACACCTTGCCATATATTCTTTCATCATTTTCCGGAGCTCCACCTAAATTCTCAACATTTATGGACCTTCCTTTTACCGAGTCTTAGTTCAAACCCATTTGAATTAAATTCAAATAAGTTTGAATTTATATCTTTCAATCTTGGCCATTTCATTTTTCTTCGAACGAGCTTATTTTTGTGAGTCCAAGAAAATTAACCACATGCCCTAATTCTTCTTCCAACCTTCTCTTGTCTTCTTTCCTTTCTTCTAGTTCTCTTTTAATGAAAAGAGAGAGGAGGAAGAGAGAAGCCCAGCCGCCACTTGAGTCCAGCCAGGACCATTTTGGCCCAAGGCCCAGGCCACCGCAAGCCCTTCAGCCAGGCCGACCCATCCTGCTTCATGGCCTGCTAGGCCCAGCCGCCTCCACTAGTGCCGCAACCCTAGACACCAGGGAGCCCGACTCTCTTCTCCCTCGATCCCTTCCCCTCGCACCGCCAGCCTCGCGCTCCCTCGATGCCATCTCTCTCCCTCCTTCGTTCCCGCACGCCGCCATCTCTCTCTCGCTCCTCCCTCCTCTCGATCCTTTTTCCTTCTCCCCGCGCCTCCTCATCTGCAGAGCGCCACAGCGCCGCCGCGGCCCTGCCGGCCCGGAGCGCCGCGCGACGCGCCCAGTCTCCATGGCCACGCCTCTTCGCCACCCGGACCCGTCGTCCTCAACGCCGCCTCTCCTGCTCGTTGACCGCGCCGCCAGATCCCTGCATCGCGCCAAGCGTCGCCGGCGCCCCCAAGTCCGCGTCGCCAAGTTCCTCGACCTCGCTGGAGCACAGGACCTCCTCGGCCGCCGCTTCGCCAGGGACGTCGAGCGCCACCAGCAGCAATTCTGGCAGTCCCCATCGCCGAGTCCCTCGCCGTGACCCGTCAAGCCGCCGCTCTGTCAACCGCGGGAAACCTCCGCTGCGCCAAGTCCATCCAGCCGCCGCTGCATGTGCCCTCGCCTCTACCGCGCCTCCTTCTTCTTCTTCTACTGCAGTGCAGGCCACCGCAGTACCGCCCCAACCTCCATGACCAGCGCCATGAACCGCAGCTCTTTGTACTGGCTTCCGAACTGCAAGACCAAGAACATCCACCGACCTGAGCGTTCCCTGGACACGTCACGGTCGACTCCATCGCAAAGAACGACTACATGTTTGACCCTGGATATCGGATTGCAAAACACCAAGTACCCCTTCAGTTCGGCAAGACCGGCCAGTTCGTCTTCATTGAACGTTCACACGACCGCAACCGGGACCTTGTTCCGCTATGTTTTGGACACGCCGAGTTCCTCGAAGGCACGGATGCCTAGTATGTCTCAAGACCCGGATCGACAAGTACCACGACGTCCGGAGCCCTCAGATCCATCAAGTTCGTCTACCCTCGTGTGTACCACTACCGTCGCCCCGAAGACGTTGGAGTCATCATGTACCTCTCTGAATGAACGTGTACGACTACAGCCGGTGTGCATTTTTGTCAAGTCCGACTACGAAAAACGACTACACGATGGGACGCCAAGTACCACTACACCCGGAGACCTCGAACCCGTCAAGTTCAACAACGATTGTGTACAACTACCCACGACGTGCATGTTGCCAAGTACCCTCTCCGGATCGTCATGTTCGACTACCGATAAACATGTACCATTACCGTCGCCGAGATCGCGAGAACCTCTACCGTCGACCCTAGAGCATGAGAGAACGACTACTTCCACTACGAAAGTCCCGAGAACGTCTACTTCCCTTCTCCGCTTCAAACTTGATCCGTTCCGATAATGCACGCTCCGAAAGGTATAATCGCCGAGACGATGACCCGTGGAACGAATGCATGTTGTGTGATGTATGAGATGCACCCGTTGTCTGCATCGTGTCCGAGTTGTCACTTGCTCGGTCCTCCTCTTTTGCCGCTAACCCGTGGGGACCCGGTATCCGGGAGCACCCCACCATCCTTGCATGACACGTCCCCGTCACTTTTCCTTTTGCACCGGCATCTCAATCGAGTTACCGGAAACCGGTACGTTGCCGTGGCACCGTTTCGTTATCGTTGCCGTGGCACCCCTTTTCATTTCCGCCACGATGACAAATGCTTCTTAATATGCTCTTTTCAACATTTTCATAAATATTGCATAAACTTGTTCCTGTCGTCCGCATCATGATAACAACATTTAAAATGTTTAAAATTGTTGTTGCATTAAATTGCCAAATGCATATGGTGATTTACCGGATTTGTTGTTTGTTATATCCGGCCCCATTTAAATTGTTTAGGTAGTATAGTTTTGTTATGCTTCACCTCTTGCCATGCTAACCAACATTTAATATTGTTGAGTACCTAAACGAGAGAGAACTAAATAAGTCATGTGTTTTCTTCAATATGCAACTCCGTGGCATATTGAGCTCCACTTAATTTGTAGTGTTGTTTGTTGCACTTTGCCATGCCATGCTTCATTAAACCGTACATGCATCATACTTGGTTGTGCATCATGCCATGTTTATGTGATGGTTGTTTACTATGTTGTTTGCTTCTTTCCGGTGTTGCTTCTTTGGGTTAGTTCCGTTAACGTCGCGTTTGTGAGGATCCGTTCGACTACGTCTGTTTGTCTTCTTCATGGACTCGTTCTTCTTCCTTGTGAGATCTCAGGCAAGATGACCATACCCTCGAAATCACTTCTATCTTTACTTGCTAGTTGCTTGCTCTATTGCTATGCCGCGATACGTACCACTTGCTATATCATGCCTCCCATATTGACATGTCAAGCCTCTAACCCACCTTGTCCTAGCAAACCGTTGTTTGGCTATGTTACCGCTTTGCTCAGCCCCTCTTATAGCATTGCTAGTTGCAGGTGAAGATTGGAGTTTGTTCCTTATTGGAACATGGATATTTGTTGGGATATCACAATATCTCTTATTTAATTAATGCATCTATATACTTGGTAAAGGGTGGAAGGCTCGGCCTTATGCCTGGTGTTTTGGTCCACTCTTGCCGCCCTAGTTTCCGTCATACCGGTGTTATGTTCCTTGATTTTGCGTTCCTTACGCGGTTGGGTGTTATGGGAACCCCTTGACAGTTCACTTTGAATAAAACTCCTCCAGCAATGCCCGACCTTGGTTTTACCATTTGCAGACTCAAGTGTCAAGTGTCATCTTATTTTAAACCTTCCCGGGCCAGTGCTCCTCTGAGTGTTGGTCCGAACCGAGCTGCCCGCGGGGCCACCTCGGGGAAACTTGAGGGTTGGTTTTTACTCGTAGCTAGTCTCATCCGGTGTTGCCCTGAGAACGAGATACATGCGACTCCTATCGGGATTTGTCGGACATCGGGTGGCTTTGCTGGTCTTGTTTTACCATTGTCGAAATGTCTTGTAACCGGGATTCCGAGTCTGATCGGGTCTTCCTGGGAGAAGGAATATCCTTCGTTGACCGTGAGAGCTTGTGATGGGCTAAGTTGGGACACCCCTGCAGGGTTTTGAACTTTCAAAAGCCGTTCCCGCGGTTATGGACAGATGGGAATTTGTTAATATCCGGTTGTAGAGAACTTGACATGTAACTTAATTAAAATGCATCAACCGCGTGTGTAGCCGTGATGGTCCCTTTCCGGTGGAGTCTGGGAAGTGAACACGGTTCTTGTGTTATGTCCGACGTAAGTAGTTTCAGGATCACTTCTTGATCTCTTCTAGTTCACGACCGTGCTTTGCTTCTCTTCTCGCTCTCATTTGCGTAAGTTAGCCACCATATATGCTAGTGCTTGCTGCAGCTCCACCTCATTACCTTTTCCCTACCCATAAGTTTAAATAGTCTTGATCGTGAGGGTGTGAGATTGCTGAGTCCCCGTGACTCACAGATTACTTCAAACAGTTGCAGGTGCCGATGATAACCATGCAGGTGACGCAACCGAGTTCAGGGAGGAGCTTGATGAAGATCGTGTTTGTTGTGTAGTTTCCTTTCTAGTTGATCAGTAGTGGAGCCCAGTCGAGGCGATCGGGGATCTTTCGCATTAGGGGTGGTCTTCTTTTATTTGGTTCCGTAGTCAGACCTTGATTGTATTCTGGATGATGTAATGCTATATTCATGTATTGTGTGAAGTGGCGATTGTAAGCCAATTCTTTATCCCTTTCATATTCAGTACATGGGAAGTGTAAAGATTACCCCTCTTGCGACATGCCTACAATGCGGTTATGCCTCTAAGTCGTGCTCCAACACGTGGGAGATATAGTCACATCGTGGGTGTTACAAGTTGGTATCAGAGCCTTCCCCGACTTAGGAGCCCCCTGCTTGATCGAATCGCTGGCGTTGTTGAGTCTAGAAAAATGTTTTGAGTCTTATAGGATAATATATATTGGAGAGTAGGATTATTTTTACTCCTCAGTCCCTTCGTCGCTCTGGTGAGGCCTCCTGACGTAGAGTTTTGACTCTTCTCTCCTCAAATTTCACTAAATTTTTTTTAGGATCACGCGGGTATCTTGGAATCGTTTCGATGGTTTTGTGACGAGAACATTGTTCTTGGTGCCTCCTGACATTTAGGGGTTATGGCAGTGTCCCGGGGAGTTGAGCTCCGAGGTGTTGTCGTCACAATTTTATCGTTGCAGTTCTGGAATACATGAGTTTCGCCGACATCGAAAATCTCTTTTATGCAGTTGTTGGTGAGATAACCTCAACGCCACCCAGTACTGGGGAGGGAGTTCGAGAGTATTGCCATAACTCGTATAACGTATGCTTTTCAAAGGTTGAGGTAAATGATTTCCGAAGGTTTCTTGGTTATGTGTTGAAGGATGGATACAGCTGGATGTAGGATTTGCTAGTTTTGGGTGAGATATTATGCTTCCCCTGTATCCCCCACACCTGATTGCATAACCAGAAAGTTTCGGGAGTTTACAAGTGGGAATTCAAGTAGCCCTTAGGATATCTTTCCGACAGATGCATGATATGAGATTGGGGTTCGACGTCTAGTGGTCCGCCTATCCACGGTTGGTTTTACAGTGGTCTCGTTGTGTCTTAAAGAGTCCTTGGCTATGCTGACTCGGGGACGCTTCGTATGTCAAGTGCACTGCCTTGTACATGATGGTGCTGTACGATCGAGCCCGTGTGGGCCCCACCACAAAAACTTCGGACGAAATCTCTATCATATGTTTGTTCTGGCTTTTTTGCAAGCCAATCCTTTGTTTTGTTTTGATTGTGGTATTCGAGTTGCTTCGAAGTCAAGTGTTGATTCCATACCTTTCCTAAGCGGTGTTCTCATGTTCCTATGTGAATACTAATCCTTCTCGATCATCGAGTTTGTCATTTCAATTTCTTCTCAACCGGTGTGCTTCTCTTCTAGTGGATCCGATCATTCCTACATTCGCGAGATCAATTCTCAATTCTTTGCAACGGTGTTTGTTTCATCGTCTCCAAGTTGACTTTGTTTTCCCGCCCTCCCACCCTTTTCCTTTAAGGACTCAGATTTTCTTATCAAGTATCCATCTTATGGATGTGAAGTTTTCTTCATGCTTTCCGTCAATGTTCTTATCCGGTGATTCTCATGAAGATTCTAACGGAGCTTCTAGTTTATCATTCTTCGTTCTCTTTTCTTCTCCGGTGGGTCCAATTCAAGCTTTGTTGATCATATCCTTTTCCTCGTTTCAAATACCTTCTCATGCCGGTGCACACCCCTAATCATCCACTTCTCGTCTATTCATTTGTTCCAGAGTGCTGAAGTTATCTCAGAAGGCTCGTCTTGTCATTCAAGATCCGTTTAACTTATTTTGAGGTTGTTATCTCAGTCAAGCCGTTTAATTCATCCGGTGCAATCTCCTTTTCAAGTAATTGTTCTATGGTGTATCTTTCAGTGGGCCCTAACCCACAGGTATTTTCTCAGGATCTTACCCGACTCTTCTATTTTCTCGGAGCTATTCCCAAATCTTATAAAGTTTGACGTAAGAATGAATTTTCATCAGTCAATTGCCTTCCCCAATATCGTTTTTTCAAATTCTTTTCATTGTCGGTTCAACCTTTCTAATATTCATTCTCTCGGAGTATCTCAACAATTCATGGTGGTGTTTCTCGTCATCATTCTCAACATTTGAAGACCAAAGAAGAGTTTCTCTCAAATCTTGGTCCGTTCTCTCGAAGATTCATGGTGCTAGCCTTATGCCATCCTCTCATAATGGTTTTTCGATCGTGAGAATTCTTTTCACCCATCCGGAGCATTTCATGAGTTGTTTCCATTTCTTTCCTACGAAGGTCATCTTTTCAATTATCATTCATTCCAGCCTTCAGCTCTCGTTCTCCAAATCTTACCGGTGCATCGCTCAAGTACTCTCTAGTCAGTTCATGGGCTCTTCGTTTCACTTGTACCAAATTCCCTCAAGCATCTTCGTTCATTTGCTAATTCTTCCTGGTGTTTCTTTATCTTTTCTTCATTTTTTTTCAAATCCTACCGGTGGTTCTTCCAAGATTTTCTTCCTTCTTTTATCATATCAATTTATTCGTTGTTTCAACCCGACCGGTGATTCGTTGAAGACCTTCTCAAGTTTATGCTATATCTCTCTTAATCCTTTTCAACGAGAATAAGTGGTATGCCAAATCCGTTGCTTGTCATCAATCCAAATTGGTGAAGGATAAGCATAATGTAATTCTTATTCTTGTTTCATCGAGTAAATTCTATTCCTTATTCCGGAGGTTCATCAAATTCTCTATTTCAATTGTTTTCATCTTTTCTTTTCCGGAGTTCCAAGTTTTTCCGCATTATCTCATCGCAAAGCTCCATTTAATCATTCCAAGGCTTCACCTTATATTCTCAACTTCCCTTTCCTTCTATCACCCTTTTATTACCAGAGTTCTTCATGGAGGCTCTACATGATGGTTCATCAAGGATTTAATTCCTTCTCGAAATGTTCATCAAGATTCTTTTCAGAGGAGCTCAAGCATTCTTTATCTGGCATTCCGAAGTGCAAGTCTTTCTACCTTATCTTTTGAAGTGGTGTTATGCCATTCTTGACAATTTGAGTTCGTTTCATGATTCATATGTTGTTAAGAATGAGGTATTTTAAATCCATCAACCTCTTTGTTGGAGTTATCTTGTGTCATGTTTCACCTAAAGCTTTCCCTAAGGATTGTTGCTATTTATGGTGCTCATAAATGACCCAAGTTCATCTTTTATCCTCCCGGTGAAATAAGTTTCTCGTTTCCTTGTTGATATCAATCCAATCTATTGTTTCCTTAGTGGCAGAAATTCACCTCAAGAATTTCGAGATGTTTTCCATAAGCCCACAACAAGCTTACTCTTTTCGTTGTTGGTTTTCCAACAACTCTGTTCGACCCTTATCCTAAGGATGCCTTTTTTTTCAAGCTCACTTGTGGCATAAGTTGACCTTTTCTTTTCCATCCTTTCATTTCAATGATCTATATTCTTTCTTCTTATGGAGGCATTGTGATGTTTCTCTCTTCTCTTATCATCTCAAGTTGTTAAGATCATGATCTTTTCATGCTTATCCTTTTAACCGGAGTGTTGTGCCCTCTGCTCTAGTTCTTTTCGCCTTATCAAGTCTTGCATCTCTTTTCAACCGGAGTGCTGCCCGAATTTGCTCTTCCTTGTTCCTCTTTCCTAACAGAGTGCTTTCAACTTCGTTCATCTTTGTTGTATTATTTCTTTAAATTTGCTCAACCTCGCAAGGTTCTTTGGTTTCACTCGTTTGTCAAATAAGCAACTTAGTTTTACCTCTTCTCTTCCTCTTCCTTTTCCCTCCGGTGCCATCCTAGATCTCGGGACAAGATCCTCTCGTAGTGGTGGAGTGTTGTGACGCCCCAAGACCGGAGCTTCAGATGCCTTCCATATGTTCCGGGTTTCGCCGTGTGTTTCATTTGTGTCTGCCCTTTTATTTTTGCATTGCATCATGTCATCATCTCATAAAATCTTTTGCAACTCAAATAAATAAACCATATGGATTTTCAGTCCATTTAAACTGAGGGAATTCACATGGTGATTCTCTTTACAACATATCCTCTCGATATTTAGAGAGCTATAGTAAATATTCCAATTATTTGGATTTATCGCAAACACACTTGAAATTTAAAACTCTCAGGTCTTTTCTGCTTTGAGTTGCTCCTCACACCTTGCCATATATTCTTTCATCATTTTTCGGAGCTCCACCGAAATTCTCAACATTTATGGACCTTCCTTTTACCGAGTCTTAGTTAAAACCCATTTGAATTAAATTCAAATGAGTTTGAATTTATATCTTTCAATCTTGGCCCTTTCATTTTTCTTCGAACGAGCTTATTTTTGTGAGTCCAAGAAAATTAACCACATGCCCTAATTATTCTTCCAACCTTCTCTTGTATTCTTCCCTTTCTTCTAGTTCTCTGTTAACGAAAAGAGAGAGGAGGAAGAGAGAAGCCCAGCCGCCACTTGTGTCCAGCCAGGACCATTTTGGCCCAAGGCCCAGGCCACCGCAAGCCCTTCAGCAAGGCCGGCCCATCCTGCTTCATGGCCTGCTAGGCCCAGCCGCCTCCACTAGTGCCGCAACCCTAGACACCAGGGAGCCCGACTCTCTTCTCCCTCGATCCCTTCCCCTCGCACCGCCAGCCTCGCGCTCCCTCGATGCCATCTCTCTCCCTCCTTCGTTCCCGCACGCCGCCATCTCTCTCTCGCTCCTCCCTCCTCTCAATCCTTTTTCCTTCTCCTCGTGCTTCCTCATCTGCAGAGCGCCACAGCGCCGCCGCGGCCCTGCCGGCCCGGAGCACCGCGTGACGCACCCAGTCTCCATGGCCGCGCCTCCTCGCCGCCCGGACCCTCGTCCTCCTCGCCGCCTCTCCTGCTCGTTGACCGCGCCGCCAAAGCCCTGCATTGCGCCAAGCGTCGCCGGCGCCCCCAAGTCCGCATCGCCAAGTTCCTCGACCTCGCCGGAGCACAGGACCTCCTCGGCCGCCACTTTGCCAGGGACGTCGAGCGCCAGCAGCAGCAGTTCTGGCAGTCCCATCGCCGAGTCCCTCGCCGTGACCCGTCAAGCCGCCGCTCTGTCAACCGCGGGAAACCTCCACTGCGCCAAGTCCATCCAGCCGCCGCTGCATGTGCCCTCGCCTCTACCGTGCCTCCTTCTTCTTCTTCTTCTGCTGCAGTGCAGGCCACCGCAGTACCGCCCCAACCTCCATGACCAGCGCCATGAACCGCAGCTCTTTGTACCGGCTTCCGAACCGCAAGACCAAGAACATCCACCGACCTGAGCGTTCCCTGGACACGTCAAGGTCGACTCCATCGCAAAGAACGACTACATGTTTGACCTTGGATATCGGATTGCAAAACGCCAAGTACCCCTTCAGTTCGGCAAGACCGGCAAGTTCGTCTTCACTGAACGTTCACACGATCGCAACCGGGATCTTGTTCCGCTATGTTTTGGATACACCGAGTTCCTCGAAGGCACCGATGCCTAGTATGTCTCAAGAACCGGATCGACAAGTACCACGATGTCCAGAGCCCTCAGATCCGTCAAGTTCGTCTACCCTCGTGTGTACCACTACCGTCGCCCCGAAGACGTTGGAGTCATCATGTACCTCTCTGAACGAACGTGTACGACTACAGCCGGTGTGCATTTTTGTCAAGTCCGACTATGACAAACGACTACACGATGGGATGCCAAGTATCACTACACCCAGAGACCTCGAACCCGTCAAGTCCGACAACGATTGTGTACAACTACCCACGACGTGCATGCTGCCAAGTACCCTCTCCGGATCGTCATGTTCGACCACTGATAAACATGTACCACTACAGTCGCCGAGATCGTGAGAACCTCTACCATCGACCCTAGAGCATGAGAGAATGACTACTTCCACTATGAAAGTCCCGAGAACGTCTACTTCTACTTCTCCGCTTCAAACTTGATTCGTTTCGATAATGCACGCTCCGAAAGGTATAACTGCCGAGACAATGACCCGTGGAATGAATGCATGTTGTGTGATGTATGAGATGCACCCGTTGTCTGCACCGTGTCCGAGTTGTCACTTGCTCGGTCCTCCTCTTTTGCCGCTAACCCGTGGGGACCCGGTATCCGGGAGCACCCCACCATCCTTGCATGACACGCCCCCGTCACTTTTCCTTTTGCACCGACATCTCAATCGAGTTACCGGAAACCGGGACGTTGGCATGGCACCGTTTCGTTATCGTTGCCGTGGCACCCCTTTTCATTTCCGCCACGATGACAAATGCTTCTTAATATGCTCTTTTCAACATTTTCATAAATATTGCATAAACTTGTTGCTATCATCCACATCATGATAACAACATTTAAAATGTTTAAAATTGTTATTGCATTAAATTGCCAAATGCATATGGGGATTTAACGGATTTGTTATTTGTTATATCCGACCCCATTTAAATTTTTTAGATAGTATAGTTTTGTTATGCTTCACCTCTTGCCATGCTAACCAACATTTAATATTGTTGAGTACCTAAACGAGAGAGAACTAAATAAGTCATGTGGTGTTTTCTTCAATATGCAACTCCGTGGCATATTGAGCTCCACTTAATTTGTAGTGTTGTTTTTTGCACTTTGCCATGCCATGCTTCATTAAACCGGACATGCATCATACTTGGTTGTGCATCATGCCATGTTTATGTGATGGTTGTTTACTATGTTGTTTGCTACTTTCCGGTGTTGCTTCTTCGGGTTAGTTCCGTTAACGTCGCGTTTGTGAGGATCCGTTCGAGTACGTCCGTTTGTCTTCTTCATGGACTCGTTCTTCTTCCTTGCGAGATCTCAGGCAAGATGACCATACCCTCAAAATCACTTCTATCTTTGCTTGCTAGTTGCTCGCTCTATTGCTATGCCGCGATACCTACCACTTGGTATATCATGCCTCCCATATTGACATGTCAAGCCTCTAACCCACCTTGTCCTAGCAAACCGTTGTTTGGCTATGTTACCGCTTTGCTCAGCCCCTCTTATAGCATTGCTAGTTGCAGGTGAAGATTGGAGTTTGTTCCTTATTGGAACATGGATATTTGTTGGGATATCACAATATCTCTTATTTAATTAATGCATCTACATACTTGGTAAAGGGTGGAAGGCTCGGCCTTATGCCTGGTGTTTTGGTCCACTCTTGCCGCCCTAGTTTTCGTCATACCGGTGTTATGTTCCTTTATTTTGTGTTCCTTACGCGGTTGGGTGTTATGGGAACCCCTTGACTGTTCGCTTTGAATAAAACTCCTCCAGCAAGGCCTGACCTTGGTTTTACCATTTGCCTACCTACCACCATATACCTTCCCTTGGGTTCTGCAGACTCAAGGGTCATCTTATTTTAAACCGCCCCGGGCCAGTGCTCCTCTGAGTGTTGGTCCGAACCGAGCTGCCTGCGGGGCCACCTCGGGGAAACTTGAGGGTTGGTTTTTACTCGTAGCTAGTCTCATCCGGTGTTGCCCTGAGAACGAGATACATGCGACTCCTATCGGGATTTGTCGGCACATCGGGTGGCTTTGCTGGTCTTGTTTTACCATTGTTGAAATGTCTTGTAACCGGGATTCCGAGTCTGATCGGGTCTTTCTGGGAGAAGGAATATCCTTCGTTGACTGTGAGAGCTTGTGATGGGCTTAGTTGGGACACCCCTGCAGGGTTTAGAACTTTCGAAAGCCGTTCCCGCGGTTATGGGCAGATGGGAATTTGTTAATATCCGGTTGTAGAGAACTTGACACGTAACTTAATTAAAATGCATCAACCGCGTGTGTAGCCGTGATGGTCCCTTTCCGGCGGAGTCCAGGAAGTGACGTCCACAGGACCTCCTCGGCCGCCGCTTTGCCAGGGACGTCGAGCGCCACCAGCAGCAGTTCTGGCAGTCCCCGTCGCCGAGTCCCTCGCCGTGACCCGTCAAGCCCCCGCTCTGTCAACCGCGGGAAACCTCCACTGCGCCAAGTCCATCCAGCCGCCGCTGCATGTGCCCTCGCCTCTACCGCGCCTCCTTCTTCTTCTGCTACTGCAGTGCAGGCCACCGCAGTACCGCCCCAACCTCCATGACCATCGCCATGAACCGCAGCTCTTTGTACCGGCTTCCGAACCACAAGACCAAGAACATCCACCGACCTGAGCGTTCCCTGGACACGTCAAGGTCGACTCCATCGCAAAGAATGACTACATGTTTGACCCTGGATATCGGATTGCAAAATGCCAAGTACCCCTTCAGTTCGGCAAGATCGGCAAGTTCGTCTTCACTTAACATTCACACGACCGCAACCGGGACCTTGTTCCGCTATGTTTTGGACACGCCGAGTTCCTCGAAGGCACCGATGCCTAGTATGTCTCAAGACCCGGATCGACAAGTACCACGACATCCGGAGCCCTCAGATCCGTCAAGTTCGTCTACCCTCATGTGTACCACTACCGTCGCCCCGAAGACGTTGGAGTCATCAAGTACCTCTCTGAACGAACGTGTACGACTACAGCCGGTGTGCATTTTTGTCAAGTCCGACTACGACAAACGACTACACGATGGGACGCCAAGTATCACTACACCCGGAGACCTCGAACCCATCAAGTCCGACAACGATTGTGTACAACTACCCACGACGTGCATGCTGCCAAGTACCCTCTCCAGATCGTCATGTTCGACTACCGATAAACATGTACCACTACCGTCATCGAGATCGCGAGAACCTCCACCGTCGACCCTAGAGCATGAGAGAACGACTACTTCCACTACGAAAGTCCCGAGAACGTCTACTTATCCTTCTCCGCTTCGAACTTGATTCGTTCCGATAATGCACGCTCCGAAAGGTATAACCGCCGAGACGATGACCTGTGGAACGAATGCATGTTGTGTGATGTATGAGATGCACCCGTTGTCT
The DNA here is from genome assembly GCF_003073215.2 of Triticum urartu. Classification (NCBI taxonomy): domain Eukaryota; kingdom Viridiplantae; phylum Streptophyta; class Magnoliopsida; order Poales; family Poaceae; genus Triticum; species Triticum urartu. Next base: position 135,332,973 of record NC_053023.1, on the reverse strand, counting down.
GCACTGTGTCCGAGTTGTCATTTGCTCGGTCCTCCTCTTTTGCCGCTAACCCGTGGGGACCCGGTATCCGGGAGCACCCCACCATCCTTGCATGACACGCCCCCATCACATTTCCTTTTGCACCGTCATCTCAATCGAGTTACCGGAGACCGGGACGTTGTCGTGGCACCATTTCGTTATCGTTGCCATGGCACCCCTTTTCATTCCCGCCACGATGACAAATGCTTCTTAATATGCTCTTTCCAACATTTTCATAAATATTGCATAAACTTGTTCCTGTCATCCGCTTTATGATAACAACATTTAAAATGTTTAAAATTGTTGTTGCATTAAATTGCCAAATGCATATGGGGATTTACCGGATTTGTTGTTGTTGGAAATATGCCCTAGAGGCAATAATAAATTGGTTATTATTATATTTCCTTGTTCATGATAATCGTTTATTATCCATGCTATAATTGTATTGATAGGAAACTCAGATACATGTGTGGATACATAGACAACACCATGTCCCTAGTAAGCCTCTAGTTGACTAGCTCATTGATCAATAGATGGTTACAGTTTCCTAACCATGGACATTGGATGTCGTTGATAACGGGATCACATCATTAGGAGAATGATGTGATGGACAAGACCTAATCCTAAGCCTAGCACAAAGATCGTATAGTTCGTATGCTAAAGCTTTTCTAATGTCAAGTATCATTTCCTTAGACCATGAGATTGTGCAACTCCCGGATACCGTAGGAATGCTTTGGGTGTATCAAACGTCACAACGTAACTGGGTGACTATAAAGGTGCATTACGGGTATCTCCGAAAGTGTCTGTTGGGTTGGCACGAATCGAGACTGGGATTTGTCACTCCGTGTAAACGGAGAGGTATCTCTGGGCCCACTCGGTAGGACATCATCATATGCGCAATGTGACCAAAGAGTTGATCACGGGATGATGTGTTACGGAACGAGTAAAGAGACTTGCCGGTAACGAGATTGAACAAGGTATATGGATACCGACGATCGAATCTCGGGCAAGTAACATACCGATAGACAAAGGGAATTGTATACGGGATTGATTAAGTCCTTGACATCGTGGTTCATCCGATGAGATCATCGTGGAACATGTGGGAGCCATCATGGGTATCCAGATCCCGCTGTTGGTTATTGACAGGAGAACGTCTCGGTCATGTCTGCATGTCTCCCGAACCCGTAGGGTCTACACACTTAAGGTTCGGTGACGCTAGGGTTATGAAGATATGTGTATGCAGTAACCCGAATATTGTTCGGAGTCCCGGATGAGATCCCGGACATCACGAGGAGTTCCGGAATGTTCTGTAGGTAAAGATTTATATATAGGAAGTCCTGTTTCGGCCATCGGGACAAGTTTCGGGGTCATCGGTATTGTACCGGGACCACCGGAAGGGTCCCGGGGGCCCACCGGGTGGGGCCACCTATCCCGGAGGGTCCCATGGGCTGAAGTGGAAGGGATCCAGCCCAAAGTGGGCTGGGGCGCCACTTCCCTTATGGCCCATGCGCCTAGGGTGAAGGAGGAAACCCTAAGGAAGAGTCCCAAGGAGGGAAGGCACCTCCTAGGTGCCTTGGGGGGGGGGGAGGACTCCTCCCCTGGCCGCCGCCCCCTTGGAGATTGGATCTCCTAGGGGCTGGCGCACCCCCCTTGGGATTCCTATATATAGTGGGGTAGGAGGGCCTCTCAAACAGACCTTTTGCCTTTGGTGCAGCCCCTCCCTCTCTCCCCGTTATGTCTCTCTCTCGTAGTATAGGCGAAGCCCTGCTACTGTGACGCCCTGCATCCACCACCATGCCGTCGTGCTGCTGAATCTTCATCAACCTCTCCCTCTCTCCTTGCTGGATAAAGGCGTGGGAGACGTCATCGGGCTGTACGTGTGTTGAACGCGGAGGTGCCGTCCGTTCGGCACTAGGATCATCGGTGATCTGAATCACGACGAGTACGACTCCATCAACCCCGTTCACTTGAACGCTTCCGCTTAGCGATCTACATTCACTTGAACGCTTCCGCTTAGCGATCTACAAGGGTATGTAGATGCACTCTCCTTCCCCTCGTTGCTGGTTTCTCCATAGATAGATCTTGGTGATACGTAGGAAAATTTTGAATTTCTGCTACGTTCCCCAACAGTGGCATCATGAGCTAGGTCTATTGCGTAGATTCTATGCACGAGTAGAACACAAAGTAGTTGTGGGCGTTGATTTTGTTCAATATGCTTGCCGTTACTAGTCTTATCTTGATTCGGCGGCATCGTGGGATGAAGCGGCCCGGACCGACCTTACACGTACTCTTACGTGAGACTGGTTCCACCGACTGACATGCACTAGTTGCATAAGGTGGCTAGCGGGTGTCTGTCTCTCCCACTTTAGTCGGATCGGATTCGATGAAAAGGGTCCTTATGAAGGGTAAATAGAAATTGGCATATCACGTTGTGGTTTTGCGTAGGTAAGAAACGTTCTTGCTAGAAACCCATAGCAGCCACATAAAACATGCAAACAACAATTAGAGGACGTCTAACTTGTTTTTGCAGGGTATGCTATGTGATGTGATATGGCCAAAAGGATGTGATGAATGATATATGTGATGTATGAGATTGATCATGCTTCTTGTAATAGATGATCATGGAGCCCCAAGATGGAGATCAAAGGAGCTATATGATATTGGCCATATCATGTCACTATTATTTGATTGCATATGATGTTTATCATATTTATACATCTTATTTGCTTAGTACGACGGTAGTAAATAAGATGATCCCTCATTACAATTTCAAGAATGTGTTCTCCCCTAACTGTGCACCGTTGCTACAGTTCGTCGTTTCTAAGCACCACGTGTTAATCGGGTGTGATGGATCCTTACGTTCACATACAACGGGTGTTGACGAGCCTAGCATGTACAGACATGGCCTCGGAACACAGAAGACCGAAAGGTCGAGCATGAGTCGTATGGTAGATACGATCAACATGAAGATGTTCACCGATGTTGACTAGTCCGTCTCACGTGATGATCGGACACGGCCTAGTTGACTCGGATCATGTAATCACTTAGATGACTAGAGGGATGTCTATCTAAGTGGGAGTTCATAAGATGAACGAGGGATGTCTATCTGAGTGGGAGTTCATAAGATGAACTTAATTATCCTGAACATAGTCAAAAGATCTTAGCAAATTATGTCGTAGCTCGCGCTTCAGTTCTACTGTTTAGATATGTTCCTAGAGAAAATTTAGTTGAAAGTTGATAGTAGCAATTATGCGGACTAGGTTCATAAACTGAGGATTGTCCTCATTGCTTCATAGAAGGCTTATGTCCTTAATGCACCGCTCAGTGTGCTGAACCTCGAACGTTGTCTGTGGATGTTGTGAACATCTGACATACACGTTTTGATAACTACGTGATAGTTCAGTTAAACGATTTAGAGTTGAGGCACCGAAGACGGTTTTTGAAACATCGCAAAACATATGAGATGTTTTGAGGGCTGAAATTGGGATTTCAGGCTCGTGCCCGCGTCAAGAGGTATAAGACCTCCGACGATTTTCTTAGCCTGCGAACTAAGGGAGAAAAGCTCAATTGTTGAGCTTGTGCTCAGATTGTCTGAGTACAACAATCACTTGAATCAAGTGGGAGTTAATCTTCCAGATGAGATAGTGATGTTTCTCCGAAGTCATTAGCACCAAGCTGCTTGAGCTTCGTGATGAACTATGATATATTAGGGACATATATGATGATCCTTGAGATATCCGCGATGTTTGACACCAAAGTAGAAATCAAGAAGGAGCATCAATTGTTGATGGTTGGTGTAACCACTAGTTTCAAGAAGGGCAAGGGCAAGAAGGGATAGTTCATGAAACGGCAATTCAGCTGCTGCTCTAGTGAAGAAACCCAAGGTTGAACCCAAACCCGAGACTAAGTGCTTCTGTAATAAAGGGAACAGCCACTGGAGCAGAATTACCCTAGATACTTGGTAGATTAGAAGGCTGGCAAGGTCGATAGAAGTATATTGGATATACATTATGTTAATGTGTACTTTACTAGTACTCCTAGTAGCACCAGGGTATTAGATACCGGTTCGGTTGCTAAGTGTTAGTAACTCGAAATAAAAGCTACGGAATAAACGGAGACTAGCTAAAGGTGAGCTGACGATATGTGTTGGAAGTGTTTCCAATGTTGATATGATCAAGCATCGCACGCTCCCTCTACCATCGAGATTGGTGTTTGCGTTGAGCATAGACATGATTGGATTATGTCTATCGCAATACGGTTATTCATTTAAGGAGAATAATGGTTACTCTGTTTATTTGAATAATACCTTCAATGGTCTTACACCTAAAATGAATGGTTTGTTGAATCTCGATCGTAGTGATACACATGTTCATGCCAAAAGATAGTAATGATAGTACCACCTACTTGTGGCACTGCCACGTAAGTCATATCGGTATAAAATGCATGAAGAAGCTCCATGTTGATGGATCTTTGGGCTCACTCGTTTTTGAAAAGTTTGAGGCATGCGAACCATGTCTATTGGTGTATATGCATGAAGAAACTCCATGCAAATGGAGCGTTTGGACTCACTTGATTTTGAATCACTTGAGACATGCAAATCAAACCACATGGGCAAGATGACTGAAAGCCTCGTTTTTCAGTAAAATGGAACTAGAAAGCAACTTGTTGGAAGTAATACATTTTGATGTGTGCAGTCCAATGAGTGCTGAGGCATGTAGTGGATATCCTTATGTTTTTACTTCACAGATGACTTGAGTAGATGTTGAGTATATTTACTTGATGAATCACGAGTCTGAATTATTGAAAGGTTCAAGTAATTTCAGGGTGAAGTTGAAAGATCGTCGTGACAAGAGGATAAAATATCTATGATATGATCATAGAGATGAATATCTGAATTACGAGTTTGGCACAGAATTAAGACATTGTGGAAATTGTTTCACAACTAATACAGCCTGGAACACCATAGTGTGATGGTGTGTCCGAACATCATAACTGCACCCTATTGGATATGATGCATACCATGATGTCTCTTATCAAATTACCACGATAGTTTATGGGTTAGGCATTAGAGACAACCACATTCATTTAAATGGGGCACCACGTAGTTCCGTTGAGACGACACCGAATGAACTATGGTTTAGAGAAACCTAAGCTGTCATTTCTTGAAAGTTTGGGGCTGCGATGCTTATGTGAAAAAGTTTCAGGTTGATAAGCTCGAACCCAAAGCGGATAAATGCATCTTCATAGGACACCCAAAACAGTTGGGTATACCTCCTGTCTCAGATCCGAAAGCAATTGTTTCTGGAATCGGGTCCTTTCTCGAGGAAAAGTTTCTCTCGAAAGAATTGAGTGGGAGGATGGTGGAGACTTGATGAGGTTATTGAACCGTTACTTCAACTAGTGTATAGCAGGGCACAAAGAGTTGTTCCTGCGGCACCTACACCAATTGAAGTGGAAGCTTATGATAGTGATCATGAAACTTCAGATCAAGTCACTACCAAACCTCGTAGGATGACAAGGGTGCGTACTACTTCAGAGTGGTACGTAATCCTGTCTTGGAAGTCATGTTGCTAGACAACAATGAACCTACGAGCTATGGAGAAGCGATGGTGGGCCTGGATTGCGATAAATGGCTCGAGGCCATATAATCCGAGAGAGGATCCATATATAAAACAAAGTGTAGACTTTGGAAGAACTACTTGATGGTCGTAAGGCTGTTGAGTACAGATGGGTTTTTAAAAGGAAGACGGACAATGATGGTAAATGTCACCATTAAGAAAGCTCGACTTGTCATTAAGATGTTTTTCGACAAGTTCAAAGAGTTGACTACGATGAGACTTTCTCACTCGTAGCGATGCTAAGAGTCTGTTGGAATTATATTAGCGATTACTGCATTATTTATGAAATCTTGCAGATAGGATGTCAAAACATAGTTTCCTCGACGATTTTCTTGAGGAAAGGTTGTATGTGATACAACCGGAATGTTTTGTCAATCCTGAAAGATGCTAATGAGTATGCAAACCTCCAGCAATCCTTCTGAGGACTGGAGTAAGCATCTCGGAGTTGGAATGTATGCTTTGATGATGATCAAAGATTTTGGGTTTATACAAAGTTTATGAGAAACTTGTATTTCCAAAGAAGTGAGTGGGAGCACTATAGAATTTCTGATAAGTATATGTTGACATATTGTTGATCAGAAATGACGTAGAATTTCTGGAAAGCATATAGGGTTATTTGGAAAGTGTTTTTCAATGGAAAACCTGGATTAAGCTACTTGAGCATTGAGCATCAAGATCTATAAGGATAGATCAAAACGCTTAATAGTACTTTCAAATGAGCACATACCTTGACATGATCTTGAAGGTGTTCAAGATGGATCAGTCAAAGAAGGAGTTCTTGCCTGAGTTGTAAGGTATGAAGTTAAGACTTAAAGCTCGACCACGGCAGAATAGAGAGAAAGGACGAAGGTCGTCCCCTATGCTTAAGACGTAGGCTCTACAGTATGCTATGCTGTGTACCGCACCTGAAATGTGCCTTGCCATGAGTCAGTCAAGGGGTACCAGAGTGATCCAAGAATGGATCACAGGACAGCGGTCAAAGTTATCCTTAGTAATTAGTGGACTAAGGAATTTTCTCGATTATGGAGGTGGTAAAAGAGTTCGTCGTAAAGGGTTACGTCGATGCAAGCTTAACACCTATCCGGATAGCTCTGAGTAGAGATACCGGATGCATATAATGGAGCAACAATTTAGAATAGCTCCAAGCAGAACAGTTATTTGGATTAGCTCCAAATGGAACGTGGTAGCTACATCTAGGAGATGACATAGAGATTTGTAAAGCACACACGGATCTGAAAGGTTCCAGACCCGTTGACTAAAACCTCTCTCACAAGCAACATGATCAAACCTAAAACTCATTGAGTGTTAATCACATAGTGATGTGAACTAGACTACTGACTCTAGTAAACTCTTGGGTGTTAGTCACATGGCGATGTGACCTGTGAGTGTTAATCACATGGCGATGTGAACTAGATTATTGACTCTAGTGCAAGTGGGAGACTGTTGGAAATATGCCCTAGAGGCAATAATAAATTGGTTATTATTATATTTCCTTGTTCATGATAATCGTTTATTATCCATGCTATAATTGTATTGATAGGAAACTCAGATACATGTGTGGATACATAGACAACACCATGTCCCTAGTAAGCCTCTAGTTGACTAGCTCGTTGATCAATAGATGGTTACGGTTTCCTAACCATGGACATTGGATGTCGTTGATAACGGGATCACATCATTAGGAGAATGATGTGATGGACAAGACCCAATCCTAAGCCTAGCACAAAGATCGTATAGTTCGTATGCTAAAGCTTTTCTAATGTCAAGTATCATTTCCTTAGACCATGAGATTGTGCAACTCCCGGATACCGTAGGAATGCTTTGGGTGTACAAACGTCACAACGTAACTGGGTGACTATAAAGGTGCATTACAGGTATCTCCGAAAGTGTCTGTTGGGTTGGCACGAATCGAGACTGGGATTTGTCACTCCGTGTAAACGGAGAGGTATCTCTGGGCCCACTCGGTAGGACATCATCATATGCGCAATGTGACCAAAGAGTTGATCACGGGATGATGTGTTACGGAACGAGTAAAGAGACTTGCCGGTACGAGATTGAACAAGGTATATGGATACCGACGATCGAATCTCGGGCAAGTAACATACCGATAGACAAAGGGAATTGTATACGGGATTGATTAAGTCCTTGACATCGTGGTTCATCCGATGAGATCATCGTGGAACATGTGGGAGACATCATGGGTATCCAGATCCCGCTGTTGGTTATTGACAGGAGAACGTCTCGGTCACGTCTGCATGTCTCCCGAACCCGTAGGGTCTACACACTTAAGGTTCGGTGACGCTAGGGTTATGAAGATATGTGTATGCAGTAACCCGAATATTGTTCGGAGTCCCGGATGAGATCCCGGACGTCACGAGGAGTTCCGGAATGTTCCGGAGGTAAAGATTTATATATAGGAAGTCCTGTTTCGGCCATCGGGACAAGTTTCGGGGTCATCGGTATTGTACCGGGACCACCGGAAGGGTCCCGGGGGCCCACCGGTGGGGCCACCTATCCCGGAGGGTCCCATGGGCTGAAGTGGGAAGGGATCCAGCCCAAAGTGGGCTGGGGCGCCACTTCCCTTATGGCCCATGCGCCTAGGGTGAAGGGGGAAACCCTAAGGAAGAGTCCCAAGGAGGGAAGGCACCTCCTAGGTGCCTTGGGGGGAGGACTCCTCCCCTGGCCGCCGCCCCCCTGGAGATTGGATCTCCTAGGGGATGACGCACCCCCCCCTTGGGATTCCCTATATATAGTGGGGTAGGAGGGGCCTCTCAAACAGACCTTTGCCTTTGGTTGCAGCCCCTCCCTCTCTCCCCGTTATGTCTCTCTTCGTTAGTATAGGCGAAAGCCCTGCTACTGTGACGCCCTGCATCCAACCACCACATCGTCGTGCTGCTGAATCTTCATTCAACCTTCTCCCTCTCTTCCTTGCTGGATCAAGCGTGGGAGACGTCATCGGGCTGTACGTGTGTGAACGCGGAGGTGCCGTCCGTTCGCACTAGGATCAATCGGTGATCTGAATCACGACGAGTACGACCTCATCAAACCCCGTTTCACTTGAAACGCTTCCGCTTAGCGATCTACAAGGTATGTAGATGCACTCTCCTTCCCTCGTTTTCTGGTTTCTCCATAGATAGATTCTTGGTGATACGTAGGAAAATTTGATTTATGCTACGTTCCCCAACAGTTGTTTGTTATATCCGACCCCATTTAAATTGTTTAGGTAGTATAGTTTTGTTATGCTTCACCTCTTGCCATGCTAACCAACATTTAATATTGTTGAGTACCTAAACGAGAGAGATCTAAAGAAGTCATGTGGTGTTTTCTTCAATATGCAACTCCGTGGCATATTGAGCTCCAATTAATTTGTAGTGTTGTTTGTTGCACTTTGCCATGCCATGCTTCATTAAACCGGACATGCATCATACTTGGTTGTGCATCATGTCATGTTTATGTGATGGTTGTTTACCATATTGTTTGCTTCTTTCCGGTGTTTCTTCTTCGGGTTAGTTCCGTTAACGTCGCGTTTGTGAGGATCCGTTCGACTACGTCCGTTTGTCTTCTTCATGGACTCGTTCTTCTTCCTTGCGGGATCTCAGGCAAGATGACCATTACCCTCGAAATCCACTTCTATCTTTGCTTGCTAGATGCTCGCTCCTTTGCTATGCCTATGCTACGATACCTACCACTTGCTTATCATGCCTCCCATATTGGCATGTCAAGCCTCTAACCCACCTTGTCCTAGCAAACCATTGTTTGGCTATGTTACCGCTTTGCTTAGCCCCTCTTATAGCATTGCTAGTTGCAGGTGAAGATTGGAGTTTGTTCCTTGTTGGAACATGGATATTTGTTGGGATATCACAATATCTCTTATTTAATTAATGCATCTATATACTTGGTAAAGGGTGGAAGGCTCGGCCTTATGCCTGGTGTTTTGTTCCACTCTTGCCGCCCTAGTTTCCGTCATACCGGTGTTATGTTCCTTGATTTTGCGTTCCTTACGTGGGTGTTATGGGAACCCCTTGACAGTTCGCTTTGAATAAAACTCCTCCAGCAAGGCCCGACCTTGGTTTTACCATTTGCCTACCTACCACCATATACCTTCCATTGGGTTCTGCAGACTCAAGGGTCATCTTATTTTAACCCCCCTGGGCCAGTGCTCCTCTGAGTGTTGGTCCGAACCGAGCTGCCCGCGGGGCCACCTCGGGGAAACTTGAGGGTTGGTTTTTACTCATAGCTAGTCTCATCCGGTGTTGCCCTGAGAACGAGATACATGCGAATCCTATCGGGATTTGTCGGCACATCGGGTGGCTTCGCTGGTCTTGTTTTACCATTGTCGAAATGTCTTGTAACCGGGATTCTGAATCTGATCGGGTCTTCCTGGGAGAAGGAATATCCTTCGTTGACCATGAGAGCTTGTGATGCGCTAAGTTGGGACACCCCCGCAGGGTTTTGAACTTTCGAAAACCGTGCCCGCGGTTATGGGCAGATGGGATTTGTTAATATCCGGTTGTAGAGAACTTGACACGTAACTTAACTAAAATGCATCAACCGCGTGTGTAGCCGTGATGGTCCCTTTCTGGCGGAGTCCGGGTAGTTACGTGCACAGGACCTCCTCGGTCGCCGCTTCGCCAGGGACGTCGAGCGCCACCAGCAGCAGTTTTGGCAGTCCCCGTCGCCGAGTCCCTCGCCGTGACCCATCAAGCCGCCGCTCTGTCAACCGCGGGAAACCTCCGCTGCGCCAAGTCCATCCAGCCGCCACTGCATGTGCCCTCGCCTCTACCGCGCCTCCTTCTTCTTCTTCTACTGCAGTGCAGGCCACCGCAGTACCGCCCCAACCTCCATGACCAGCGCCATGAACAGCAGCTCTTTGTACCGGCTTCCGAACCGCAAGACCAAAAACATCCACCAACCTGAGCGTTCCCTGGACACGTCAAGGTCGACTCCATCGCAAAGAACGACTACATGTTTGACCCTGGATATCAGATTGCAAAACGCCAAGTGCCCCTTCAGTTCGGCAAGACCGGCAAGTTCGTCTTCACTGAACGTTCACACGACCGCAACCAGGACCTTGTTCCGCTATGTTTTGGACACGCCGAGTTCCTCGAAGGCACCGATGCCTAGTATGTCTCAAGACCCGGATCGACAAGTACCACGACGTCCGGAGCCCTCAGATCCGTCAAGTTTGTCTACCCTCGTGTGTACCACTACCGTCGCCCCGAAGACGTTGGAGTCATCAAGTACCTCTCTGAACGAACGTGTACGACTACAGCCGGTGTGCATTTTTGTCAAGTCCGACTATGACAAACGACTACACGATGGGACGCCAAGTATCACTACACCCGGAGACCTTGAACCTGTCAAGTCCGACAACGATTGTGTACAACTACCCACGACGTGCATGCTGCCAAGTACCCTCTCCGGATCATCATGTTCGACTACCGATAAACATGTACCACTACCGTCGCCGAGATCGCGAGAACCTCTACCGTCGACCCTAGAGCATGAGGGAATGACTACTTCGACTAGGAAAGTCCCGAGAATGTCTACTTCTCCTTCTCCGCTTCAAACTTGATTCGTTCCGATAATGCACGCTCCGAAAGGTATAACCACCGAGACGATGACCCATGGAACGAATGCATGTTGTGTGATGTATGAGATGCACCCGTTGTCTGCAGCGTGTCCAAGTTGTCACTTGCTCGGTCCTCCTCTTTTGCCGCTAACCCGTGGGGACCCGGTACCCGGGAGCACCCCACCATCCTTGCATGACACGCCCCCATCACTTTTCCTTTTGCACCGGCATCTCAATCGAGTTACCGGAAACCGGGACATTGCCGTGGCACCGTTTCGTTATCGTTGCCGTGGCACCCCTTTTCATTTCCGCCACGATGACAAATGCTTCTTAATATGCTCTTTTCAATATTTTCATAAATATTGCATAAACTTGTTCCTGTCATCCGCATCATGATAACAACATTTAAAATTTTTAAAATAGTTGTTGCATTAAATTGCCAAATGCATATGGGGATTTACCGGATTTGTTGTTTGTTATATCCGACCCCATTTAAATTGTTTAGATAGTATAGTTTTGTTATGCTTCACCTCTTGCCATGCTAACCAACATTTAATATTGTTGAGTACCTAAACGAGAGAGAACTAAATAGGTCATGTGGTGTTTTCTTCAATATGCAACTCCGTGGCATATTGAGCTCCACTTAATTTGTAGTGTTGTTTGTTGCACTTTGTCATGCCATGGTTCATTAAACCGGACATGCATCATACTTGGTTGTGCATCATGCCATGTTTATGTGATGGTTGTTTACTATGTTGTTTGCTTCTTTCCGGTGTTGCTTCTTTGGGTTAGTTCCGTTAACGTCGCGTTTGTGAGGATCCGTTCGACTACGTCTGTTTGTCTTCTTCATGGACTCGTTCTTCTTCCTTGCGGGATCTCAGGCAAGATGACCATACCCTCGAAATCACTTCTATCTTTACTTGCTAGTTGCTTGCTCTATTGCTATGCCGCGATACGTACCACTTGCTATATCATGCCTCCCATATTGACATGTCAAGCCTCTAACCCACCTTGTCCTAGCAAACCGTTGTTTGGCTATGTTACCGCTTTGCTCAGCCCCTCTTATAGCATTGCTGGTTGCAGGTGAAGATTGGAGTTTGTTCTTTATTGGAATATGGATATTTGTTGGGATATCACAATATCTCTTATTTAATTAATGCATCTATATACTTGGTAAAGGGTGGAAGGCTCGGCCTTATGCCTGGTGTTTTGTTCCACTCTTGCCGCCCTAGTTTCCTTCATACCGGTGTTATGTTCCTTGATTTTGTGTTCCTTACGCGGTTGGGTGTTATGGGAACCCCTTGACAGTTCGCTTTGAATAAAACTCCTCCGGCAAGGCCCGACCTTGGTTTTACCATTTGCCTACCTACCACCATATACCTTCCCTTGGGTTCTGCAGACTCAAGGGTCATCTTATTTTAAACCCCCCGGGCCAGTGCTCCTCTGAGTGTTGGTCTGAACCGAGCTGCCTGCGGGGCCACCTCGGGGAAACATGAGGGTTGGTTTTTACTCGTAGCTAGTCTCATCCGGTGTTGCCCTGAGAACGAGATACGTGTGACTCTTATCGGGATTTGTCGGCACATCGGGTGGCTTTGCTGGTCTTGTTTTACCATTGTCGAAATGTCTTGTAACCGGGATTCCAAGTCTGACCGGGTCTTCCTGGGATAAGGAATATCCTTCGTTGACTGTGAGAGCTTGTGATGGGCTAAGTTGGGACACCTCTGCAGGGTTTTGAACTTTTGAAAGCCGTGCCCGCGGTTATGGGCAGATGGGAATTTGTTAATATTCGGTTGTAGAGAACTTGACACGTAACTTAATTAAAATGCATCAACCGCATGTGTAGCCGTGATGGTCCCTTTCCGGCGGAGTCCGGAAAGTGAACACGGTTCTTGTGTTATGTCTGACGTAAGTAGTTTCAGGATCACTTCTTGATCACTTCTAGTTCACGACTGTGCTTTGCTTCTCTTCTCGCTCTCATTTGCGTAAGTTAGCCACCATATATGCTAGTGCTTGCTGTAGCTCCACCTCATTACCTTTTCCCTACCCATAAGCTTAAATAGTCTTGATCGCGGGGGTGTGAGATTGCTGAGTCCCCGTGACTCACAGATTACTTCAAACAGTTGCAGGTGCCGATGATAACCGTGCAGGTGACGCAACCGAGCTCAAGGAGGAGCTCGATGAAGATCGTGTTCATTGTGTAGTTTTGTTTCTAGTTGATCAGTAGTGGAGCCCAGCCGGGGCGATCGGGGATCTTTCGCATTAGGGGTGGTCTTCTTTTATTTGGTTCCGTAGTCGGACCTTGATTGTATTCTGGATGATGTAATGCTATATTCATGTATTGTGTGAAGTGGCGGTTGTAAGACAACTCTTTATCCCTTTCATATTCAGTACATGGGATGTGTAAAGATTACCCCTCTTGCGACATGCCTACAATGCGGTTATGCCTCTAAGTCGTGCTCCGACACGTGGGAGATATAGCCGCATCGTGGGTGTTACAAATCATTCAAGAACCGGGTTACTGTTACAATTTCTCCATCATGCAAAAACGCACCGCAAAACCATGAGCTCATTCTATTTCCATGTTTTGTTTCCTCTTGCATGTAGAGAAGAAGAAAATAGTGCAAATTTGAAATGAACCATCCCTCAACGTGCAATGAAGAATCACTCCAAAGTTCCTATCTAGCAGAGAGCATAGGACGAAATTTTTTGTAGGGTACGAAACCACCTCAAAGCTATTCTTTCCAATCAATCTATCCTAGAGTTCGTACTAAAATAACACCAAGCTATTCTTTCCGATCGATCTAACCAAGAGTTTGTACTAAAATAACACCATAAGATACACATCAACCAACTCTAATGTCACCTAGATGCTCCAATGTCACCGCGAGTATCCGCGAGTTGATTATACGATATGCATCAAACAATTTAAGATTCATAATACTCAATCCAACACAAAGAACTTCAAAGAGTGCCCCAAAATTTCTACCAGAGAAACAAAGACGAGAACGTGCAACAACCCCTATGCATAGATTACCCCTGCCAGGTATTGGAGAACCTGCCCTCCAATGCAACCATGTAGCGACGGACGTGCTCGTCCTCCTCGCTGACACGGTGATGTACCACCTCCGGGGGTCCTCAAGCCTCCGCAACGTCACTGGCTCACGCGACCGCGACCAAAAAAGGTTCGGGTCAACGATGGGCTGGCTCCTCACCAAGTTGTGCCCCCCGGAAGGTAGCACCTCCCAGTACCAGCCCGGCGGAGCCCAGTGCCGGACATGGCCCCTCTGATCAAGCAAGCCTCCTCCGCCGAGTCGACGACGAGGATGTGGGATAGGCATCGTCGACGTCGATGCAGAAATAATTGCTTTAACTAAAAAAATAACAACAAATGTGACATGTCCACTTCAAAACGAATCAACCTAGAATTTTGTTAAATACACCTAAAAAGAAACTAGTTCTATTAATTTTCTTACTAAAAATAAACTAGTCCTATAGTAAAATTTTAATTAGATCATCAAATCCCATATACCTAAATTTTCTTACTAAAAATAAACTAGTTCTATTAATTCAACTAGTTCAACTAAACACTTTAAATAAAAATAAACTAGTTCTTACTAAAAATAAACTAGTTCAACTAGTTCTATTAATTTTCTTACTAATTCTATTAAACACTTACTAAAAAATAGTAAAAAAAACTATGTTGAATTTTTCTCTCTAAACTAAACACTACTGCCTTAATTAACATCTAGTTAAACCCTACCCCCTAGTTCTTAAGCATCTACAAGTACTAACTAATTAGATGAACTCTAGCTAGGTACTTAAGCATCTACAACTACTTAAGCACCCATTGAGGAACCCTAGGAATTTGTCCTAAAAACTACTTAAGCATCTACAACTACTGTCCTAATTAACATCTAGTTTACAATTATATTTACTTAACTACATTGGGTGCACAACAACTATATAACTACTTAAGCATCTACAAGTAGTAGCTAATTTGATGAACCCTAGGAATCCTAGCTAGGCAGAGGTAGGGGAGGAGGAGGAGGTGTAGGCGTGCTCACCTCGGGCGCCGGCGGAGTTAGGAGCAGGAGGAGACGGAGCGGCCGAGGGAGGGGCACGAGACGTCGAGGTCGGGGTCGGGGCTCTGGTGCGGCGGAGAGCAACGACAACGGCGGCCATCGAGGGCAGCAGAGGGCGACGGGAGAGCGCGCGGTGGCCGACGACGATGTAGGGCAACGGCGGCGGCGACAGCAGTTCGAGGAGGGTTTGGGGGAAGTGGCCGAGGAGGGGGGGGGCGCGGGGGGTTAAGTAAAAATAGCGGTAGCGCTGGCTAACAAAACTCGCTACTGCTGCATTAGCTATAGCGCTTGTCCTGAAAGCACGCTACTGCTACGCCTTTCTTCTTTATTTTTATTTTTCTTTTATTTTCCTTCACATTTTATTTTTTTTCTTTCCCCTTTTCTATTTCTTTAATTTTCATTTACTTTTCTATATGTTTTTCATTTCATTTTATTTTTATTAGCAGTAGAGATTTCTGCATAAAACACGTTGCTACAACCATCTTAGCAGCAGCGTGCTTTGCACCAGCTCGCTACTAGTATTTCTAGCCTGCCGAGAACAGTGTGGGAATTGTAGTAGTAGCGCTTCTTTCTGTAGACGCGTTGCTGCTACTACCTTAGCTGCAGCGCGTTTGTTTGCCAGACGCTAGTGGTAAATAGCAGTAGCGCTTCTTTTTGACCTATGCTACTGGCAAGTTTCTGTGTTTAAGGTTTTCCCTAATAGTAAGAGCGGCAGACGGAGGGGAGGCGAATCCACAAGATCGCCAGTGAAGATCAAGGGGAGGAAGGCTTTCTCTAGTCGCCTTACGAGAGGGGAAAGAAAAGATATCATTTTTTTCCCTTGAGTAATATGACAGTCTCCGCTTGGATCCTGTAATCGCAAAAAAAGAAAATGTAAGTAGGCAGTTAGTTGTGTTTGCTGAGTCGGAGAGATGACATACACATAGGAGCAATAGGAGCACAATCATTCGACTAAATTATTAATTGAAAAACTGGACGTCAGATACGAGTGCATGGCAAATCAAACATTTTTGAGAGCAAGTTTAGTGACGTGTAGATGACAACTTTAATTGACAAGCATGATAAATTTCTGCTTTAGTTTATTTTTCGATAGAAAAATACTGTGTGTGTGCCTAACTTGCCATCCTTGCGTCACTGGAATTGTCATTGAAAATATTCGATTTGTCACGTGCTCGTACCAGACGTTCCAGATTAAAAAAGACGTTTATCATCCACGTTGTGTACTTGGCTTCAATCAAATGTTTCTATCATTTTTTTAGATATGAAAAATAATGGATAGTATCTGTTCAGATTAGAGATTAGAGGGAATAAGAGGGCAAATTTTTTCACGTTATGGTTGGAATTAACTGAGAGTCCACGTTTCTTTCTCTCCTAAACAAACTGACAGTCTACGTCCCGTCCGAATCGGACTAGGATCGGTCACCGATTCATCTATGTACTAGTCTGCCTTAATTTGGAGCTATATATATACTCGTGTGTCGCCGTGTTGTGTCTCGTGTGTGTGCTAGCTAGTTCGATCAGCGCCAGGGCTGTATCGATCTTCACGTGTGCTTCAGAATCGGCGAGGCGTTGTATTTGATCAGGTGGTCGTCCAACAAGAGCGACGTCTGATCAAGGAAGGGACATGCATATGGAAGCAGCAATTAAGCTGCTGCTACCCGACGACGTGGTCGCGGACATCCTCCGCCGTCTCCCGCGGTCCCGCCGCGCAGCCTCGCGGCGTCTCGCTGCGTCTGCAAGGCCTGTGTTGAAGACAAGGGTTTTTTGCAATGCTTCACGATGTATTAATCGGTGCATAATGCATGTATATATGGAGTACAAGGTGGGCCACAACCTCAACTATACAAAGACTAAGAGGTGGGTCAGGCTATACAATATACATGCACGAACCATATATTCAACACCCCTCGTAGTCGAAGCGTCACCGGAGACGCAAAGACTGGACCTGAACTCCTCGAAAATAGAAGTAGGCAGTCCTTTCGTCATGACGTTGGCAAACTGTTGTGCTGTCGGGACGTGGAGGATCCGGATGCGCCCAAGAGCCACCTGCTCACGAACGAAGTGTATATCGAGCTCAATATGCTTCGTTCGACGATGATGGACCGGGTTGGCGGAGAGGTAGACGGCGGAGACATTGTCGCAGTAGACGAGCGTGGCCTTGTGAACATCACAAAGCAACTCCTGAAGCAGCTGACGGAGTCAAGAGCATTCAGCAACGACGTTAGTCATTGCTCGATACTCAGCCTCGGCACTCGAGCGGGACACAGTGGGCTGTCGCTTGGAGGACCAAGAGATCAGGGACGACCCAAGGTAGACACAGTACCCCGAGGTGGAGCACCGTGTGTCCGGGCAGCCGGCCCAGTCCGCATCAAAACAGGCGACGAGGTAGGTGGAAGCGGAGGCCGTCAGTGTAAGTCCCAAAGACTGGGTGCCGCGTATGTATCGGAGGATACGCTTCACCAGAGTCCAGTGGGAGTCGCGCGGAGCATGCATGTGGAGACAGACCTGCTGAACAGCATACTGCAAGTCGGGGCGCGTCAGGGTCAGGTACTGTAAAGCACCCACAATGGAGCGGTAGAAGGCCGCATCAGATGCAGACGAACCCTCCAAAGCGGAAACCTTGGCCTTGGTGTCGACGGGCGTAGGAGCGGGCTTGCAATTAAGCATGCCAGCTCGATCGAGAAGCTCATGGGCGTAGCGCTGCTGGTGCAGGAAGAACCCATCGGGCCGTCGAACCACCTCAATGACAAGGAAGTAATGCAGGAGACCCAAGTCCTTCAGGGCAAACTCATCGCGAAGACGAGCAGTTAGCCGCTGGAGGAGCGCGACAGTGGATACCGTCAGAATGATGTCATCGACGTACATCTGCAAGTAGGCAGTGTCAACTCTGTGATGATACATGAAGAGGGACGCATCGGAGCGAGTCAATGTAAATCCGAGCGTCTACAGGAAGGCGGCGATGCGCTGGTACCAGGCCCGAGGTGCCTGCTTCAACCCGTAAAGAGAACGGGAGAGCAAGCACACATGATCTGGATACGTGGCGTCGACGAAGCCGATGGGTTGCTCACAGAACACCTGCTCAGCGAGGTGACCATGCAAGAAGGCGTTGGACACATCCAACTGATGCACAGGCCAAGCGCGAGACACGGCTAGCTGGAGCACGGCGCAGATCGTGCCTGGTTTAACAACCGGGGCAAATGTGTCGGTGAAGTCCACGCTCGCGCGTTGTCGAAAGCCCCGAACCACCCAACGAGCTTTATAGCTCGAGAGTACCGTCCGAACGAGTCTTGTGCCGAAAGACCCACTTGCTCGTGATGATGTTGGCACGGGGCGGCCGAGGGACGAGCTGCCAGGTACGGTTCCACTAGAGCGCGTCGAACTCTTCCTGCATCACAGCGAGCCAATGAGGATCCCGAAGGGCGGCTTGAGCTGACGATGGAAGAGGGGACGGCTCAGAGACGGAAGCAGCGAGAAGGTACTCATCACTGGGGTACCGTGTGCTCGGGCGGAGGGTGCCAGCCCGAGAGTGAGTCATCGGACGAGGCAGCGGGTCCGGAGCGGAGACGGGTGACGACGAGGAAGAGCCCGCCTCCTCCGAGGCCGCGGGCGAGGCCGCCACCGGCGGGGCCGCGGGCGCCGAGGAAGGTGCAGCCCCCAGGGCAGCCAACCGGGGAGAAACTCGACCCGTGGCGCGGGGGGCACCCTCAAAGCTGGGAGGCGGCCCAAGAGAAGCACGTGGGCGGCCGTCACCGGGAGCGAGCAAAGCCGTAACATCCGAAGGTACCTGCTGGAACGGAAAAACCATCTCATCAAAGTAAACATGTCGTGAAGTGAGCACCCGATGTGAGATAGGATCATAGCAGCGGTAGCCTTTGGTGTTGGGGGGATAGCCGAGAAAGATGCAGGCCACAGACCGAGGTGCGAGCTTGTGAGGGGTAGTGGATGTTGGAAATATGCCCTAGAGGCAATAATAAATTGGTTATTATTATATTTCCTTGTTCATGATAATCGTTTATTATCCATGCTATAGCTATAATTGTATTGATAGGAAACTCAGATACATGTGTGGATACATAGACAACACCATGTCCCTAGTAAGCCTCTAGTTGACCAGCTCGTTGATCAATAGATGGTTACAGTTTCCTAACCATGGACATTGGATGTCGTTGATAACGGGATCACATCATTAGGAGAATGATGTGATGGACAAGACCTAATCCTAAGCCTAGCACAAAGATCGTATAGTTCGTATGCTAAAGCTTTTCTAATGTCAAGTATCATTTCCTTAGACCATGAGATTGTGCAACTCCCGGATACCGTAGGAATGCTTTGGGTGTATCAAACGTCACAACGTAACTGGGTGACTATAAAGGTGCATTACAGGTATCTCTGAAAGTGTCTGTTGGGTTGGCACGAATCGAGACTGGGATTTGTCACTCCGTGTAAGCGGAGAGGTATCTCTGGGCCCACTCGGTAGGACATCATCATATGCGCAATGTGACCAAGGAGTTGATCACGGGATGATGTGTTACGGAACGAGTAAAGAGACTTGCCGGTAACGAGATTGAACTAGGTATTGGATACCGACGATCGAATCTCGGGCAAGTAACATACCGCTAGACAAAGGGAATTGTATACGGGATTGATTAAGTCCTTGACATCGTGGTTCATCCGATGAGATCATCGTGGAACATGTGGGAGCCAACATGGGTATCCAGATCCCGCTGTTGGTTATTGACCGGAGAACGTCTCGGTCATGTCTGCATGTCTCCCGAACCCGTAGGGTCTACACACTTAAGGTTCGGTGACGCTAGGGTTATGAAGATATGTGTATGCAGTAACCCGAATATTGTTCGGAGTCCCGGATGAGATCCCGGACGTCACGAGGAGTTCCGGAATGGTCCGGAGGTAAAGATTTATATATAGGAAGTCCTGTTTCGGCCATCGGGACAAGTTTCGGGGTCATCGGTATTGTACCGGGACCACCGGAAGGGTCCCGGGGGCCCACCGGGTGGGGCCACCTATCCCGGAGGGTCCCATGGGCTGAAGTGGAAGGGATCCAGCCCAAAGTGGGCTGGGGCGCCACTTCCCTTATGGCCCATGCGCCTAGGGTGAAGGGGAAACCCTAAGGAAGAGTCCCAAGGAGGGAAGGCACCTCCTAGGTGCCTTGGGGGGGGGGGAGGACTCCTCCCCTGGCCGCCGCCCCCTTGGAGATTGGATCTCCTAGGGGCTGGCGCACCCCCCCTTGGGATTCCTATATATAGTGGGGTAGGAGGGCCTCTCAAACACACCTTTTGCCTTTGGTGCAGCCCCTCCCTCTCTCCCCGTTACGTCTCTCTCTCGTAGTATAGGCGAAGCCCTGCTACTGTGACGCCCTGCATCCACCACCACGCCGTCGTGCTGCTGGATCTTCATCAACCTCTCCCTCTCCTTGCTGGATCAAGGCATGGGAGACGTCTCCGGGCTGTACGTGTGTTGAACGCGGAGGTGCCGTGCGTTCGGCACTTGATCATCGGTGATTTGTCACGACGGATCACGACTCCATCAACCCCGTTCACTTGAACGCTTCCGCTTAGCGATCTACAAGGGTATGTAGATGCACTCTCCTTCCCCTCGTTGCTGTTCTCCATAGATAGATCTTGGTGACACGTAGGAAGATTTTGAATTTCTGCTACGTTCCCCAACAGTAACAGTGGAAGCGATGTTCCCGCGAGTGCGACAAGGACGAATGTTGACGAGTAGTGATGCGGTGGCTAGCGCGTCGGGCCAAAAACATGGTGGCACGTTGGCGTGAAAGAGGAGGGTGCGAACACAGTCATTAAGAGTGCGAAGCACGCACTCAGCGCGGCCGTTTTGTTGTGAAGTGTACGGGCAAGTGAGACGAAAAATCATGCCGTGTGTGGCGAGAAGGTTGCGGATCGTAAGGTTATCAAACTCCTTCCCGTTGTTTGTTTGCAACACATGAACGGGACGTCCAAACTGCATGGAGACATAGGAGTAGAAAGAGGTGAGAGTGGCAATAGAGTCTGACTTTCGCCACAACGGGAAGGTCCACACATAGTGCGAAAAATCATCAAGGATGACAAGATACTAAAGATAGCCCGTGTTACTTGCAACAGGAGAGGTCCAAACATCACTATGAATTAACTCAAACGGGTATGATGCGACATGCGAGGAATTGCTAAAAGGAAGACGAACATGTTTGCCGAGACGACAAGCATGACAAGTGTGATCGTCGATCTTATTACACGTGAATGAAAAACTCCGAAGAATATGACGAAGGGTGGCGGTGTTGGGATGACCGAGACGGGCGCGCCAAAGGTCCACTCTGGCGGAAAGCGCCATGGGTGCAGTGGTAGAGGAAGTGGATGAGTGGACCGGGTAGAGCTCGTCGGGGCTGTCACATCGGTGGAGCACCATCCGAGCACGGGCATCCTTAACAGAAAAGCCAAACATGTCAAATTCAACGGTAACTAGATTTTCACATGTAAGAGAACAAACGGAAGCAAGATTTTTAATGATGTCAGGAGAGACAAGTACGTTAGAAAGATATAATAGCATGGAGTTAGAAGGAAAAGCAGCATGGCCGACATGAGTAATAGGCATGGAAGAACCGTCACCCACGATAATGCGAGCAGCGGTGTGAACGGGGTGAGCGGCAAGAAGGTTACCGGGGTTGGCGGCCATGTGAGTCGTGGCTCCGATGTCCATATACCAGTCGCCACCGCCAATGTACTGTTGCGGCGTGGGGGCGGTGTGGAGGGCCGCTAGGAACGCGGGGTCCCAAGGTGCCGCGAAAGAGCTGGGGCGGACGGCGCCAGCTGAGGCAGTGGCGCCACGTACCCACCGACCGAGGACAGCCCATAGGCCGCGGAGGGGTCGTAGAGCGGCACGGGCGGGTACAGCTGAGGGGCCGCATGAAGCACCTGATGAGCGGCAGGGTGGGCGCCGAAGAGGCCCGGAACAGGGGCAGGTGGGATAGGCATGGAGTATGAGTGCACAACCCCGGTCCAGGGGTTCTGGCCGGCCTGCTAGGGCGCTGGTGGGAGCTGGTGGTGGTGGTGGCGCGGTGCCCTACCGAGCGCAGCCGGCTGCTGCTGCTGCGGCTTGCGGCCACCTCGGCCACGGCGCCCCCCGCGGCGTTGCTGCTGCTGCTTGGCAAGGGGCTGTGGAGGGGCCGGCGGCTGCTGCGGGTACGGGAACCCGGGCGGCAGCGGCTGATGACCCACAAGTATAGGGGATCTAACATAGTCCTTTCGATAAGTAAGAGTGTCGAACCCAACAAGGAGCAGAAGGAAATGATAAGCGATTTCCAGCAAGGTATTCTCTGCAAGTACTGGAATAAGTGGTAACAGATAGTTTTGTGATAGGATAATTTGTAACAAGTAACAAAAGTAAATAAAGTGCAGCAAGGTGGCTTAATCCTTTTTGTAGCAAAGGACAAGTCTGGACAAACTCTTATATAGAGAAAAGCGCCCCCGAGGACACATGGGAATATCGTCAAGCTAGTTTTCATCACGTTCATATGATTCGCGTTCGGTACTTTGATAATTTGGTATGTGGGTGGACCGGTACTTGGGTACTGTCCTTACTTGGACAAGCATCCCACTTATGATTAACCTCTATTCCAAGCATCCGCAACTACAACAAAAGTGTTAAGGTAAACCTAACTATAGCATGAAACATATGGATCCAAATCAGCCCATTACGAAGCAACGCATAAATTAGGGTTTACGCTTCTGTCACTCTAGCAACCCATCATCTACTTATTACTTCCCAATGCCTTCCACTAGGCCCAAATAATGGTGAAGTGTTATGTAGTCGACATTCACATAACATCACTAGAGGAGAGACAACATACATCTCATCAAAATATCGAAAGAATACCAAATTCACATGACTACTAATAGCAAGACTTCTCCCCTATCCTTAGGAACAAAAGTAACTACTCACAAAGCATAATCATGTTCATAATCAGAGGGGTATTAATATGCATATATGATCTGAACATATGATCTTCCACCAAATAAACCAATTAGCATCAACTACAAGGAGTAATTAACACTACTAGCAACCTACAGGTACCAATCCCAGGCTTAGAGACAAGAATTGGATACAAGAGATGAACTAGGGTTTTGAGAGGAGATGGTGCTGGTGAAGATGTTGATGGAGATTGCCCTCTCCCGATGAGAGGAGCATTGGTGATGACGATGGCGATGATTTCCCCCTCCCGGAGGGAAGTTTCCCCGGCAGAACAGCTCTGCCGGAGCCCTAGATTGGATGCTCTGGCGATGGAGTTTCGTCCGAGGAGATGGCTTCTGATTTTTTTCTCATCGAAAGACTTCATATAGTAGAAGATGGCCATCAGAGGGCCACCAGGGGGCCCACGAGGTAGGGGGCGCGCCCCCACCCTCGTGGGTAGGGTGTAGCCTCCCTGGTGAACTTCTTGCACTCAGTATTTTTTATATATTCTGAAAACATCTTCCGTGAAGTTTCAGCACTTTTGGAGCTGTGCAGAATAGGTCTCTAATATTTGCTCCTTTTCCAGCCCAGAATCCCAGCTGCCGGCATTCTCCCTCTTTATGTAAACCTTGTAAAATAAGAGAGAATAGGCATAAGTATTGTGACATAATGTGTAATAGCAGTCCATAATGCAATAAATATTGATATAAAAGCAAGATGCAAAATGGACGTATCAACTCCCCCAAGCTTAGACCTCGCTTGTCCTCAAGCGAAAGCCGAAATCGAAAAATATGTCCACATGTTTGGAGATAGAGGTGTCGATAAAAGTAAAATACGGACATGAGGGCATCATGATCATTCTTAGAACAGCAACTTACATAATTCTTGTCATATGATTTCTTATGCTAGAGTATTAATTCAATCACAATTTCAAGTATGAATCGTAAACTTCATTGAAAACTAACAAACTATAATCTGAGTCATTGGAGCAATTGCAATTTATCATAACATAGGAAAGAGTCAATATATAAGAGCTTTTCAGCAAGTCCACATACTCAACTATCATATAGTCTTTCACAATTGCTGACACAATACTTATGGGTATGGAGTTTTAATCGGACACGGAGAAATATTGGGGCTTATAGTTTTGCCTCCCAACGTTTTACCTCAAGGGTAATGTCAACAATAATAGTTCATGAAAACTCACATCCAATTAGCCATATATACCATGATCTTTCCAGGCGACGGAGCTTGCCAAAGGATAAAATGTAAAAAGGAAGGGTGAAGATCACCATGACTCTTATGCAAGGTAGGAGATAAAAGTAAAAGATAGGCCCTTCGCAGAGGGAAGCAGAGGTTGTCATGCACTTTTATGGTTGGACGCACAAAATCCTAATGCGAAAGAACGTCACTTTATATTGCCACTTGTGATATGGACCTTTATTATGCAGTCTGTCGCTTTTATTTCTTCTATATCACACGATCATATAAAGCTTATTCTTTCCCACACTAATAAGTCATACACATTTAGAGAGCAATTTTTATTGCTTGCACCGATGACAACTTACTTGAAGGATCTTACTCAATCCATAGGTAGGTATGGTGGACTCTCATGGCAAAATTGGTTTAAGGGTATTTGGAAGCACAAGTAGTATCTCTACTTGGTGCGATGAATTTGGCTAGCATGAGGGAGAAAGGCAAGCTCAACCATGTTGGATGATCCATGACAATATAATTTATCTCAGATGTAAGAAAACATAACCCATTATGTTGTCTTCCTTGTCCAACATCAACTCTTTAGCATGTCATATTTTAATGAGTGCTCACAATCATAAAAGATGTCCAAGATAGTATATTTATATGTGAAGACCTCTCTTTCTTTATTACTTCCTATTAATTGCAACGATGACCAAAACTATGTTTGTCAACTCTCAACAACTTTTAGTCATCATACTTTTTCTATGTGAGCTCATTACTCTCCATAAGATCCATATGATCTCTTTGTTTCCTTTTTTTATTTATTTCTCTTTTCTTTTATTCACTTAGGATCATGGAAAAATAATCAAGCCCTTGACTCAACACTAATCTTCATTATATATAGCTCACGGACTCGGTTACATAGAGGGATCATAAAGCAAAACTCAAAACTAGATCATGCCATAAACTTTATTCTACTAGACCAAGATATTACCAAAAGGATCGAACTAAGAAAAACGGTAAAGATAAAAGTGATGGTGATACGATACCGGGGCTCTCCCCCAAGCTTGGAAGTTGCCAAGGGGAGTGCCCATACCAGATACTCAATTCTTCTTTGTTGGTGGAGAAGGTGATGGTTTTGTTGATGGCGTATGTTTCTTCCTTAATTTATGCTTGAGGACAGAGTTTTGGTCCCTTAGGTCATCGATCTCCTGCTCCAGGCTCAGTATCTTTTTGCATAGTTCCTGCTTGTTTTCCTGCAAGAGGCGACAAGGGATAAACTCGATCTTAGGTTTCTTTACTCTATCCGGGAGGCTTGACTTTTTGAACTCCACATGCATGTCCCCAGGTTGAGGTAATGGGACTTCATCTTCTTCTGAGCTCGTCTCCTCCCTTCCCTTGGGTTCATAGTCCTCTTCTTCTTCCGTAGTCCAACCACAATGCTCCACATCCCCATAGACCTTAGGATCTGCAAGGTAATCAGCCACATAGCTTTCTCCTTCCGAATCCTGGGATGACATGTTGGTCTAATCTGCAACAGGACAGCTCGAAACAAAAACAGAGAATATTTGCGTGATACAGGAGTCAAAACCTTCGGGAGATTATATAATGAATTTTTACCGACCAAAATACGTGTCGTGTAAGAAAACGGAGTCCGGAGAGCGCACGAGGTGCCCACGAGGTAGGGGGGCGCGCCCAGTAGGGTAGGGCGCGCCCTCCACCCTCGTGGAGGCATCGTGTCCTTCCTGGACTGCTTCTTATTTTTCTATTTTTCTAAATATTCCAAAACGAAGAAATATTGCCTTAAAACTGTTTTGGAGTCGGTTTACTTACCGTACCACATACCTATTCCTTTTCGGAGTCTGAAACATTCCAGAAAGTGTCCCTTATGTATTCCTCCAGGGTTACGGTTTCAATAACATTGGTTTCAACATTTATGGGATTACCTGAGATATAATGTTTGATTCTTTGACCGTTCACCACCTTCGGATTTGTGCCTTCGAAGTTGTTGATTTTTATGGCACCGGAACGATAGACCTCCTCGATAACGTAAGGACCTTCCCATTTAGAGAGAAGTTTTCCTGCAAAAAATCTTAACGAGAGTTGTATAGCAATACATAATCACCTACATTAAACTCATGCTTTTGTATCCTTTTATCATGCCATCTTTTAACCTTTTCTTTAAACAACTTGTCATTTTCTTAGGCTTGGGTTCTCCATTCATCGAGTGAGCTAATATCAAATAACCTCTTCTCACCGGCAAGTTTAAAATCATAATTGAGCTCTTTAATAGCCCAATATGCCTTGTGTTCTAGTTCGAGAGGTAAGTGACATGCTTTTCCATAAACCATTTTATACGGAGACATACCCATAGGATTTTTATATGCAGTTCTATAGGCCCATAGTGCATCATCAAGTTTCTTGGACCAATTCTTTCTAGACCTATTAACAGTCTTTTGCAAAATTAATTTGAACTCTCTATTACTCAATTCTACTTGACCACTAGACTGAGGGTGATAAGGGGATGCAATTCTATTATTAACATCATACTTAGCAAGCATTTTACGGAAAGCACCATGAATAAAATGTGAACCACCATCAGTCATTAAATATCTAGGGACTCCAAATCTTGGAAAAATAACTTCTTTAAGCATTTTAATAGAAGTGTTATGGTCAGCACTACTAGTTGGAATAGCTTCTACCCACTTAGTAACGTAATCAACAGCAACTAAAATATGTGTATATCCATTAGAGGCAGGAAAAGGTCCCATATAGTCAAAGCCCCAAACATCAAATCGTTCAATAACGAGTGAATAGTTCATAGGCATTTCTTGACGTCTACTAATATTACCAATTCTTTGACATTCATCACAAGATAAGACAAACTTACGGGCATCCTTGAAGAGAGTAGGCCAATAAAAACCAGATTGCAATACCTTATGTGCAGTTCTATCTCCAGCATGGTGTCCTCCATAAGCTTCAGAGTGACACTTGCGTAGCATCTGTTCCTGTTCATGCTTAGGTACACAACGTCTAATAACACCATCTACTCCTTCTTTATAAAGATGTGGGTCATCCCAAAAGTAATGCCTCAAATCATAGAAGAACTTTTTCTTTTGCTGGTATGTGAAACTAGGTGGTATGAATTTGGCAACAATGTAATTAGCATAATCAGCATACCATGGAGCAGTATGAGAAGCATTTATGACATTTAGTTGCTCATCAGGAAAGCTATCATCAATAGGTAGTGGGTCATTAAGCACATTTTCTAACCTAGACAAGTTGTCTGCAACGGGGTTCTCAGCTCCCTTTCTATCAACAATATGTAAGTCAAATTCTTGTAGCAAGAGAACCCATCTAATAAGTCTAGATTTAGCATCTTTCTTTTCCATAAGATATTTAATAGCAGCATGATCAGTGTGAATAGTTACTTTAGAATCAACAATATAAGGTCCGAACTTATCACAAGCAAATACAACTGCTAAGAATTCTTTTTCAGTAGTAGCATAATTTCTTTGAGCATTGTCTAGGGTTTTACTAGCATATTGAATAACATTTAATTTCTTATCAACTCTTTGCCCTAGAACAGCACCTACAACATAATCACTAGCATCACACATAATTTCAAAGGGTAAATTCCAATCAGGTAGCTAAACAATAGGTGCAGAGATCAATGCTTTCTTCAGTATTTCAAATGCTTCTACACAATCATCATCAAAGACAAATGGTATATCTTTTTGTAATAAATTAGTTAGAGGCCAAGAAATTTTTGAGAAGTCCTTAATGAACCTCCTATAAAAACCGGCATGACCAAGGAAACTTATTATACCTTTGATGTCCTTGGGACATGGCATCTTTTCAATAGCATCAACCTTGGCTTTATCAACCTCAGTACCTCTTTCAGAAACTTTATGCCCCAAGATAATACCTTCATTAACCATAAAGTGGCACTTTTCCCAATTCAAGACAAGATTAGTTTCTTCACATCTCTGCAAAACTCGATCAAGGTTGCTCAAGAAATCATCAAAAGAAGATCCATAGACGGAGAAATCGTCCATGAAAACCTCACAAATCTTTTCACAAAAGTCAGAGAATATAGCCATCATGCATATTTGAAAGGTAGCAGGTGCATTACATAAACCAAAGGCATACATCTATAAGCAAAAGTACCAAAAGGGCAAGTAAAAGTAGTCTTTGATTGATCCTTGGCTGACACAGGTATTTGAGAGAAACCAGAATAACCATCTAGAAAGCAAAAATATGTATGTTTGGATAATCTTTCTAGCATTTGATCAATAAAAGGTAAGGGGTAATGATCCTTTTTAGTGGCCTTATTTAATTCGCGGAAATCAATTACCATCATATAACCTGTAATAATTCTTTGAGGAATCAATTCATCTTTGTCATTAGGAACGACAGTAATACCTCCCTTCTTAGGGACACAATGGACAGGACTTACCCACTAACTATCAGCAACGGGATAGATTATACCTGCCTCAAGGAGCTTTAGTATTTCCTTTCTTACCACTTCTTTCATTTTAGGATTCAGCCGTCGTTGATGATCACAAACTGGTTTAGCATCTTCTTCCAAATTTATTTTATGTTGACATAGAGTGGGACTAATGCCCTTAAGATCATCAAGAGTATACCCAATAGCAGCACGGTGCTTCTTCAGAGTTTTCAATAATCTCTCTTCCTCATGCTCTGAAAGGTTAGCACTAATAATAACAAGATATATCTTTTTCTCATCAAGATAAGAATATTTAAGAGTATCAGGCAACGGTTTAAGCTCAAACACGGGATCACCCTTGGGTGGAGGAGGATCCCCTAGGATTTCAACAGGCAAATTGTGTTTCAGAATAGGTTCCTGTTTAAAGAATACTTCATCTATTTCCCTTCTTTCATTCATAAACATATCATTTTCATAGTCTAGCAAATATTGTTCTAAAGGATCACTAGGAGGTACGGCAATAGAAGCAAGACCAATAATTTCATCCTTACTAGGTAATTCTTCTTCATGGTGTTGTCTACTAAATTTAGAGAAATTAAATTCATGAGACATATCATCTAAACCGATAGTAACAACATCCTTTTTGTAATCTATCTTAGCATTAACAGTGTTCAAGAAGGGTCTACCAAATATAATGGGACAAAAGCTATCTTGTGGGGAACCAAGAACAAGAAAATCAGCAGGATATTTAGTTTTCCCACACAAGACTTCAACATCTCTAACAATTCCCATTGGTGAAATAGTATCTCTATTGGCAAGTTTAATTGTGACATCAATATCTTCTATCTCAGCAGGTACAATATCATGCATAATTTCTTTGTATAAGTCGTAAGGTATTGCACTAGCACTAGCACCCATATCACATAAGCCATGATAACAATGACCTCCTATTTTAACAGAAATAACAGGCATACCTACCACAAGTCTGTTTTTATCTTTTGCACAGGGTTTAGCAATTCTAGCAGTCTCATCAAGGAAATGAATAACATGCCCATCAATATTATCAGACAAGAGATCTTTAACAATAGCAATATCAGGTTCAACTTTAATTTGCTCAGGAGGTGTATAAGTTTTAGTATTGCTTTTACGAACCACAGTTGAAGCTTTAGCATGATCCTTTATCCTAACAGGAAAAGGTGGTTTCTCAACATAAGCGGTAGGAACAATAGGATCATTATAAGTGACAGTCTTTTCTTCAACTTTAATTGGTGCAGCTACTTTTACTTCTATGGGGGGGTGATATTTAAACCACTTCTCCCTAGGGAGATCAACACGAGTAGCAAAAGATTCATAGAAAGAAGCTACTATTTCAGAGTCAAGTCCATATTTAGTGCTAAATTTACGGAAAACATCGGTATCCATAAAAGATTTAACACAATCAAACTTAGGTGTCATACCTGACTCCATACCTTTGTCGAGGTCCCAATCTTCAGAGTTGCGTTTAATTCTTTCCAATAAATCCTATTTGAATTCAATAGTCTTCATCATAAAAGAGCCAGCGCAAGAAGTATCGAGCATGGTGCGATTGTTATCAGAAAGCCGAGCATAAAAATTTTGAATAATCATTTCTCTTGAGAGCTCATGATTGGGGCATGAATATAATAGTGATTTAAGCCTCCCCCAAGCTTGAGCAATGCTTTCTCCTTCGCGAGACCAAAAATTATATATATAATTGCGATCACGATGAACAAGTTGCATAGGATAAAACTTCTGATGAAATTCCAATTTCAATCGTTTGTAGTTCCATGACCCCGTATCATCACATAGCCTATACCATGTCAATGCATCTTCCTTCAAAGATAAAGGGACGATCTTCTTCTTAACAACATCTCCGGGTACACCTGCAAGCTTAAATAATCCACAAACTTCATCCACATATATTAGGTGCTCATCAGGATGCTTTGTTCCATCTCCTGCAAAAGGATTAGCTAGCAGTTTTTCTATCATACCCGAAGGAATTTCAAAGCAGACATTTTCATTTTTAGTAGGTTCAGTTGGTTCTACTAGTCGGGGTGAAGATACCCCGAACAAGCCCCTCAGAGGGTTACTTTCCATAGTAACAAGTGACAGTAAATTTCAGCACACTATATAAATTTGTCCTTACCAAATTCCACCTACCAAAGGAGCTTCACTTCCCGTGAACGGCGCCAGAAAAGAGTCTTGATGTCCCACAAGTATAGGGGATCTATCGTAGTCCTTTCGATAAGTAAGAGTGTCGAACCAACGAGGAGCAGAAGGAAATGATAAGCGGTTTCCAGCAAGGTATTCTCTGCAAGTACTGAAATAAGTGGTAACAGATAGTTTTGTGATAGGATAATTTGTAACGAGCAACAAGTAACAAAAGTAAATAAAGTGCAGCAAGGTGGCCCAATCCTTTTTGTAGCAAAGGACAAGCCTGGACAAACTCTTATATAGAGCAAAGCGCTCCCGAGGACACATGGGAATATCATCAAGCTAGTTTTCATCATGTTAATATGATTCGCGTTTGGTACTTTGATAATTTGGTATGTGGGTGGACCGGTGCTTGGGTACTGTCCTTACTTAGACAAGCATCCCACTTATGATTAACCTCTATTGCAAGCATCCGCTGTTGGAAATATGCCCTAGAGGCAATATAAAAGCATTATTATTATATTTCTTTGTTCATGATAATTGTCTTTATTCATGCTATAACTGTATTATCCGGAAATCATAAATACACGTGTGAATACATAGACCATAATATGTCCCTAGTAAGCCTCTAGTTGACTAGCTCGTTGATCAACAGATAGTCATGGTTTCCTGGCTATGGACATTGGATGTCATTGATAACGGGATCACATCATTAGGAGAATGATGTGATGGACAAGACCTAATCCTAAGCATAGCACAAGATCGTGTAGTTCGTTTGCTAGAGCTTTTCCAATGTCAAGTATCTTTTCCTTTGACCATGAGATCGTGTAACTCCCGGATACCGTAAGAGTGCTTTGGGTGTATCAAACGTCACAACGTAACTGGGTGACTATAAAGGTGCACTACGGGTATCTCCAAAAGTGTCTGTTGGGTTGACACGGATCGAGACTGGGATTTGTCACTCCGGATAACGGAGAGGTATCACTGGGCCCACTCGGTAATGCATCATCATTATGAGCTCAAGGTGACCAAGTGGTTGATCACGGGATCATGCATTACGGTACGAGTAAAGTGACTTGCCGGTAACGAGATTGAACAAGGTATTGGGATACCGACGATCGAGTCTCGGGCAAGTAACATACCGATTGACAAAGGGAATTGTATACGGGGTTGATTAATCCTCGACATCGTGGTTCATCCGATGAGATCATCGTGGAGCATGTGGGAGCCATCATGGGTATCCAGATCCCGCTGTTGGTTATTGACCGGAGAGTCGTCTCGGTCATGTCTGCTTGTCTCCCGAACCCGTAGGGTCTACACACTTAAGGTTCGGTGACGCTAGGGTTATGAAGATATGTGTATGCAGTAACCCGAATGTTGTTCGGAGTCCCGGATGAGATCCCGGACGTCACGAGGAGTTCCGGAATAGTCCGGAGGTAAAGAATTATATATAGGAAGTGCTGTTTCGGCCATCGGGACAAGTTTCGGGGTTATCGGTATTGTACCGGGACCCCTCCGGGGGTCCCGGGGGCCCACCGGGTGGGGCCACCTATCCTGGAGGGCCCCATGGTCTGAAATAGGAGGGAACCCAGCCCATAGTGGGCTGGGGCGCCACCCCCTATAGGCCCATGCGCCTAGGGTTTCCACCAAGGAAGAGTCCAAGTGGTGGAAGGCACCCCTAGGTGCCTTGGGGGGGAGGGAAACCTCCCCTTGGCAGCCGCACCTAGGAGATTGGATCTCCTAGGCTGCGCACCACCCCCCCTTGGCCCTCCTATATATAGTTGAGGAGAGGGAGGACTTCATACCTCAGCCTTTGGTGCTTCCCTCTCTCCCCGTTACGTCTCTCTCTCGTAGTATAGGCGAAGCCCTGCTACTGTGACGCCCTGCATCCACCACCACACCGTCGTGCTGCTGGATCTTCATCAACCTCTCCTTCCCCCTTGCTGGATCAAGAAAGGAGGAGACGTCATCCGTTCCGTACGTGTGTTGAACGCGGAGGCACCGTCCGTTCGGTGCTTGATCATCGGTGATTTGAATCACGTCGTGTTCGACTACATCATCCCCGTTCTTTGAACGCTTCCGCTCGCGATCTACAAGGTACGTAGATGCATCCGATCACTCGTTGCTAGATGAACTCCTAGATGGATCTTGGTGAAACCGTAGGAAAAGTTTTGTTTTCTGCAACGTTCCCCAACAGTGGCATCATGAGCTAGGTCTATGCGTAGTTCTCTTGCACGAGTAGAACACAAAGTAGTTGTGGGCGTTGATTTTGTTCAATATGCTTGCCGTTACTAGTCTTATCTTGATTCGGCGGCATCGTGGGATGAAGCGGCCCGGACCGACCTTACACGTACTCTTACGTGAGACAGGTTCCACCGACTGACATGCACTAGTTGCATAAGGTGGCTAGCGGGTGTCTGTCTCTCCTACTTTAGTCGGATCGGATTCGATGAAAAGGGTCCTTATGAAGGGTAAATAGCAATTGGCATATCACGTTGTGGTCTTTGCGTAGGTAAGAAACGTTCTTGCTAGAAACCCATAGCAGCCACGTAAAACATGCAAACAACAATTAGAGGACGTCTAACTTGTTTTTGCAGGGTATGCTATGTGATGTGATATGGCCAAAAGGATGTGATGAATGATATATGTGATGTATGAGATTGATCATGTTCTTGTAATAGGAATCACGACTTACATGTCGATGAGTATGACGATCTACAAGGATGATCATGTAGCCCCAAGATGGAGATCAAAGGAGCTATGTGATATTGGCCATATCATGTCACTATCATTATTTGATTGCATGTGATGTTTATCATGTTTTGCATCTTGTTTACTTAGTATGACGGTAGTAAATAAGATGATCCCTTACAACAATTTCAAGAAGTGTTCTCCCCTAACTGTGCACCATTGCTACAGTTCGTCGTTTCGAAGCATCACGTGTTAATCGGGTGTGATAGATCCTTACGTTCACATACAACGGGTGTAAGAAGTTTTACACATGCAAAAACACTTAGGGTTAACTTGACGAGCCTAGCATGTGAAGACATGGCCTCGGAACACAGAGACCGAAAGGTCGAACACGAGTCGTATGGAAGATACGATCAACATGAAGATGTTCACCGGCGATGACTAGTCCGTCTCACGTGTTAATCGGACATGGCCTAGTCGACTCGGATTGTGTAACACTTAGATGACTAGAGGGATGTCTAATCTGAGTGGGAGTTCATTAATAATTTGATTAGATGAACTTAATTATCATGAACTTAGTCTAAAATCTTTACAATATGTCTTGTAGATCAAATGGCCAACGTTGTATTCAATTTCAACGCGTTCCTAGAGAAAACCAAGCTGAAAGACGATGGCAGCAACTATACGGACTGGGTCCGGAACCTGAGGATCATCCTCATAGCTGCCAAGAAAGATTATGTCCTACAAGCACCGCTAGGTGATCCACCCGTCCCACAGAACCAAGACGCTATGAACGCTTGGCAGACACGTACTGATGACTACTCCCTCGTTCAGTGCAGCATGCTTTACAGCTTAGAGCCGGGGCTCCAAAAGCGTTTTGAGAGACATGGAGCATATGAGATGTTCGAAGAGCTAAAAATGGTTTTTCAAGCTCATGCCCGGATCGAGAGATATGAAGTCTCCGATAAGTTCTTCAGCTGTAAGATGGAGGAAAATAGTTCTGTCAGTGAGCACATACTCACTATGTCTGGGTTACATAACCGCTTGACTCAGCTGGGAGTTAATCTCCCGGATGACGCGGTCATTGACAGAATCCTCCAGTCGCTTCCACCAAGCTACAAGAGCTTTGTGATGAACTTCAATATGCAGGGGATGGTAAAGACCATTCCTGAAGTATTTGCTATGCTGAAATCAGCAGAGGTAGAAGTCAAGAAGGAACATCAAGTGTTGATGATGAATAAAACCACTAAGTTCAAGAAGGGCAAGGGTAAAAAGAACTTCAAGAAGGACGGCAAGGAAGTTGCTGCGCCCGGCAAGCAAGCTGCCGGGAAGAAGTCAAAGAATGGACCCAAGCCTGAGACAGAGTGCTTTTATTGCAAAGGGAAGGGTCACTGGAAGCGGAACTGCCCCAAATACTTAGCGGACAAGAAGGCCGGCAACACCAAAGGTATATTTGATATACATGTAATTGATGTGTACCTTACCAGTACTCGTAGTAACTCCTGGGTATTTGATACCGGTGCCGTTGCTCATATTTGTAACTCACCACAGGAGCTGCGGAATAAACGGAAACTGGCGAAGGACGAGGTGACGATGCGCGTCGGGAATGGTTCCAAGGTCGATGTGATCGCCGTCGGCACGCTACCTCTACATTTACCTACGGGATTAGTTATAAACCTCAATAATTGTTATTTAGTACCATGTTTGAGCATGAACATTGTATCAGGATCTCGTTTAATACGAGATGGCTACTCATTTAAATCCGAGAATAATGGTTGTTCTATTTATATGAGAGATATGTTTTATGGTCATGCTCCGATAGTCAATGGTTTATTCTTAATGAATCTCGAGCGTATTACTACACATGTTCATAGTGTGAGTACCAAAAGATGTAAGGTTGATAATGATAGTCCCACATACTTGTGGCACTGCCGCCTTGGTCACATAGGTGTCAAACGCATGAAGAAGCTCCATGCAGATGGACTTTTAGAGTCTCTTGATTATGAATCATTTGACACGTGCGAACCATGCCTCATGGGAAAAATGACCAAGACTCCGTTCTCAGGAACAATGGAGAGAGCAACCAACTTATTGGAAATCAT
This sequence comes from Triticum urartu, assembly GCF_003073215.2. Taxonomy (NCBI): domain Eukaryota; kingdom Viridiplantae; phylum Streptophyta; class Magnoliopsida; order Poales; family Poaceae; genus Triticum; species Triticum urartu. Next base: position 135,297,109 of record NC_053023.1, on the reverse strand, counting down.
ACATACTGATGTGTGCGGTCCAATGAGTGTTGAGGCTCGCGGTGGCTATCGTTATGTTCTCACCCTCACTGATGACTTGAGTAGATATGGGTATGTCTACTTAATGAAACACAAGTCTGAAACCTTTGAAAAGTTCAAGGAATTTCAGAGTGAGGTTGAGAATCAACGTGACAGGAAAATCAAGTTTCTACGATCAGATCGTGGAGGAGAATACTTGAGTCACGAATTTGGCACACACTTAAGAAAATGTGGAATAGTTTCACAACTCACGCCGCCTGGAACACCTCAGCGTAACGGTGTGTCCGAACGTCGTAATCGCACTCTATTAGATATGGTGCGATCTATGATGTCTCTTGCCGATTTACCGCTATCCTTTTGGGGGTATGCTTTAGAGACTGCCGCATTCACTTTAAATAGGGCTCCGTCGAAATCCGTTGAGACGACACCGTATGAATTATGGTTTGGGAAGAAACCTAAGCTGTCGTTTCTAAAAGTTTGGGGATGCTTATGTCAAGAAACTTCAACCTGAAAAGCTCGAACCCAAGTCGGAAAAATGCGTCTTCATAGGATACCCTAAAGAAACTTATGGGTATACCTTCTACCTCAGATCCGAAGGCAAGATCTTTGTTGCCAGGAATGGATCCTTTCTAGAGAAAGAGTTTCTCTCGAAATAAGTAAGTGGGAGGAAAGTAGAACTTGATGAAGTATTGCCTCTTGAACCGGTAAATGGCGCAACTCAAGAAAATGTTCCTGAGGTGCCTGCACTGACTAGAGAGGAAGTTATTCATGATGATCAAGATACTTCTGATCAAGCTCCTACTGAAATTCGAAGGTCCACAAGGACACGTTCCGCACCAGAGTGGTACGGCAACCCTGTCTTGGAAATCATGTTGTTAGACAACGGTGAACCTTCGAACTATGAAGAGGCGATGGCGGGACCGGATTCCAACAAATGGCTAGAAGCCATGAAATCCGAGATAGGATCCATGTATGAAAACGAAGTATGGACTTTGACTGACTTGCCCGTTGAACGGCGAGCCATAGAAAATAAATGGATCTTTAAGAAGAAGACAGACGCGGATGGTAATGTGACCATCTATAAAGCTCGGCTTGTCGCTAAGGGTTATCGACAAGTTCAAGGGGTTGACTACGATGAGACTTTCTCACCGGTAGCGAAGCTAAAGTCCGTCCGAATCATGTTAGCAATTGCCGAATTCTATGATTATGAAATATGGCAAATGGACGTCAAAACGGCATTCCTTAATGGTTTCCTTAAGGAAGAATTGTATATGATGCAGTCGGAAGGTTTTGTCGATCCTAAGAATGCTAACAAGGTGTGCAAGCTCCAACGCTCGATTTATGGGCTGGTGCAAGCATCTCGGAGTTGGAACATTCGCTTTGATGAGATGATCAAAGCGTTTGGGTTCACGCAGACTTATGGAGAAGCCTGCGTTTACAAGAAAGTGAGTGGGAGCTCTGTAGCATTTCTCATATTATATGTAGATGACATACTTTTGATGGGAAATGATATAGAACTCTTGGACAGCATCAAGGCCTACTTGAATAAGAGTTTTTCAATGAAGGACCTTGGAGAAGCTGCTTATATATTAGGCATCAAGATCTATAGAGATAGATCAAGATGCCTCATAGGTCTTTCACAAAGCACATACCTTGATAAGATATTGAAGAAGTTCAATATGGATCGGTCTAAGAAGGGGTTCTTGCCTGTGTTACAAGGTGTGAAATTGAGCTCAGCTCAATGTCCGACCACGGCAGAAGATATAGAAGAGATGAGTGTCATCCCCTATGCCTCAGCCATAGGTTCTATTATGTATGCCATGCTGTGTACCAGACCTGATGTAAACCTTGCCGTAAGTTTGGTAGGAAGGTACCAAAGTCATCCCGGCAAGGAACACTGGACAGCGGTCAAGAATATCCTGAAGTACCTGAAAAGGACTAAGGAAATGTTTCTCGTTTATGGAGGTGACGAAGAGCTCGTCGTAAAGGGTTACGTCGACGCTAGCTTCGACACAGATCTGGATGACTCTAAGTCACAAACCGGATACGTGTATATGTTGAATGGTGGAGCAGTGAGCTGGTGCAGCTGCAAACAGAGCGTCGTGGCGGGATCTACATGTGAAGCGGAGTACATGGCAGCCTCGGAGGCAGCACATGAAGCTATATGGGTGAAGGAGTTCATCACCGACCTAGGAGTCATACCCAATGCGTCGGGGCCAATCAAACTCTTTTGTGACAACACTGGAGCTATTGCACTTGCCAAGGAGCCCAGGTTTCACAAGAAGACAAGGCACATCAAGCGTCGCTTCAACTCCATTCGTGAAAATGTTCAAGATGGAGACATAGAGATTTGTAAAGTACATACGGACCTGAATATAGCAGATCCGTTGACTAAACCTCTCCCTAGGGCAAAACATGATCAACACCAGAATTCCATGGGTGTTCGATTCATCACAATGTAACTAGATTATTGACTCTAGTGCAAGTGGGAGACTGTTGGAAATATGCCCTAGAGGCAATAATAAAATCATTATTATTATATTTCTTTGTTCATGATAATTGTCTTTATTCATGCTATAACTGTATTATCCGGAAATCGTAAATACACGTGTGAATACATAGACCATAATATGTCCCTAGTAAGCCTCTAGTTGACTAGCTCGTTGATCAACAGATAGTCATGGTTTCCTGGCTATGGACATTGGATGTCATTGATAACGGGATCACATCATTAGGAGAATGATGTGATGGACAAGACCTAATCCTAAGCATAGCACAAGATCGTGTAGTTTCGTTTGCTAGAGCTTTTCCCAATGTCAAGTATCTTTTCCTTTGACCATGAGATCGTGTAACTCCCGGATAACGTAAGAGTGCTTTGGGTGTATCAAACGTCACAACGTAACTGGGTGACTATAAAGGTGCACTACGGGTATCTCCAAAAGTGTCTGTTGGGTTGACACGGATCGAGACTGGGATTTGTCACTCCGGATAACGGAGAGGTATCACTGGGCCCACTCGGTAATGCATCATCATTATGAGCTCAAGGTGACCAAGTGGTTGATCACGGGATCATGCATTACGGTACGAGTAAAGTGACTTGCCGGTAACGAGATTGAACAAGGTATTGGGATACCGACGATCGAGTCTCGGGCAAGTAACATACCGATTGACAAAGGGAATTGTATACGGGGTTGATTAATCCTCGACATCGTGGTTCATCCGATGAGATCATCGTGGAGCATGTGGGAGCCATCATGGGTATCCAGATCCCGCTGTTGGTTATTGACCGGAGAGTCGTCTCGGTCATGTCTGCTTGTCTCCCGAACCCGTAGGGTCTACACACTTAAGGTTCGGTGACGCTAGGGTTATGAAGATATGTGTATGCAGTAACCCGAATGTTGTTCGGAGTCCTGGATGAGATCCCGGACGTCACGAGGAGTTCCGGAATAGTCCGGAGGTAAAGAATTATATATAGGAAGTGCTGTTTCGGCCATCGGGACAAGTTTCGGGGTTATCGGTATTGTACCGGGACCCCTCCGGGGGTCCCGGGGGCCCACCGGGTGGGGCCACCTATCCTGGAGGGCCCCATGGTCTGAAATAGGAGGGAACCCAGCCCATAGTGGGCTGGGGCGCCACCCCCTATAGGCCCATGCGCCTAGGGTTTCCACCAAGGAAGAGTCCAAGTGGTGGAAGGCACCCCTAGGTGCCTTGGGGGGGAGGGAAACCTCCCCTTGGCAGCCGCACCTAGGAGATTGGATCTCCTAGGCTGCGCACCACCCCCCCTTGGCCCTCCTATATATAGTTGAGGAGAGGGAGGACTTCATACCTCAGCCTTTGGTGCTTCCCTCTCTCCCCGTTACGTCTCTCTCTCGTAGTATAGGCGAAGCCCTGCTACTGTGACGCCCTGCATCCACCACCACACCGTCGTGCTGCTGGATCTTCATCAACCTCTCCTTCCCCCTTGCTGGATCAAGAAAGGAGGAGACATCATCCGTTCCGTACGTGTGTTGAACGCGGAGGCACCGTCCGTTCGGTGCTTGATCATCGGTGATTTGAATCACGTCGTGTTCGACTACATCATCCCCGTTCTTTGAACGCTTCCGCTCGCGATCTACAAGGTACGTAGATGCATCCGATCACTCGTTGCTAGATGAACTCCTAGATGGATCTTGGTGAAACCGTAGGAAAATTTTTGTTTTCTGCAACGTTCCCCGACATCCGCAACTACAACAAAAGTATTAAGGTAAACCTAACCATAGCATGAAACATATGGATCCAAATTAGCCCCTTACGAAGCAATGCATAAACTAGGGTTTGAGCTTCTGTTACTCTAGCAACCCATCATCTACTTATTACTTCCCAATGACTTCCTCTAGGCCCAAATAATGGTGAAGTGTTATGTAGTCGATGTTCACATAACACCACTAGAGGAGAGACAACATACATCTCATCAAAATATCGAACGAATACCAAATTCACATGACTACTAATAGCAAGGCTTCTCCCCTGTCCTCGGGAACAAAAGTAACTACTCACAAAGCATAATCATGTTCATAATCAGAGGGGTATTAATATGCGTATAGTATCTGAACATATGATCTTCCACCAAATAAACCAACTAGAATCAACTACAAGGAGTAATTAACACTACTAGCAACCTACAGGTACCAATCCCAGGCTTAGAGACAAGAATTGGATACAAGAGATGAACTAGGGTTTTGAGAGGAGATGGTGTTGGTGAAGATGTTGATGGAGGTTGCCCTCTCCCGATGAGAGGAGGGTTGGTGATGACGATGGCGATGATTTCCCACTCCCGGAGGGAAGTTTCCCCGGCAGAACAGCTCTGCTGGAGCCCTAGATTGGATCCGCCAAGGTTCCGCCTCGTGGCGGCAGAGTTTCGTCCGAGGAGATGGATTCTGATTTTTTTCTCATAGGAAGACTTCATATAGCAGAAGATGGCCATTGGAGGGCCACTGTGGGCCCACGAGGTAGGGGCGCGCCCAGGGGGTAGGGCGCGCCCCACCCTTGTGGGCAGGGTGTGGCCCCCCTGGTGAACTTCTTGCACTCAATATTTTTTATATATTCTAAAAACGTCTTCCGTGAAGTTTCAGGACTTTTGGAGCTGTGCAGAATAGGTCTCTAATATTTGCTCCTTTTCCAGCCCAGAATCCCAGCTGCCGGCATTCTCCCTCTTTATGTAAACCTTGTAAAATAAGAGAGAATAGGCATAAGTATTGTGACATAATGTGTAATAACAGCCCATAATGCAATAAATATTGATATAAAAGCATGATGCAAAATGGACGTATCAGCGGTGCTGGGAAGGAACCCGGGACGGGCCTCGGCGGGGCGGTGGGTGGCGCATCGCCGCGGGTACAGACGGTGAGGGCCGTGTGGGTGGCCCGGGTGCGTGACATCCGCATCCACTGAAGGAAATATGCCCTAGAGGCAATAATAAAGTTATTATTTATTTCCTTATATCATGATAAATGTTTATTATTCATGCTAGAATTGTATTAACCGGAAACATAATACATGTGTGAATACATAGACAAACAGAGTGTCACTAGTATGCCTCTACTTGACTAGCTCGTTGATCAAAGATGGTTATGTTTCCTAACCATAGACATGAGTTTTCATTTGATTAACGGGATCACATCATTAGGAGAATGATGTGATTGACTTGACCCATTCCGTTAGCTTAGCACTTGATCGTTTAGTTTGTTGCTATTGCTTTCTTCATGACTTATACATGTTCCTATGACTATGAGATTATGCAAGTCCCGTTTACCGGAGGAACACTTTGTGTGCTACCAAACGTCACAATGTAACTGGGTGATTATAAAGGTGCTCTACAGGTGTCTCCGAAGGTACTTGTTGGGTTGGCGTATTTCGAGATTAGGATTTGTCACTCCGATTGTTGGAGAGGTATCTCTGGGCCCACTCGGTAATGCACATCGCTTAAGCCTTGCAAGCATTGCAACTAATGAGTTAGTTGCAGGATGATGTATTACGGAACGAGTAAAGAGACTTGTCGGTAACGAGATTGAACTAGGTATTGAGATACCGACGATCAAATCTCGGGAAAGTAACATACCGATGACAAAGGGAACAACATATGTTGTTATGCGGTTTGACCGATAAAGATCTTTGTAGAATATGTGGGAGCCAATATGAGCATCCAGGTTCCGCTATTAGTTATTGACCGGAGGCGTGTCTCGGTCATGTCTACATAGTTCTCGAACCCATAGGGTCCGCACGCTTAAAGTTTCTATGACGGTTATATTATGAGTTTATGAGTATTATGTACCGAAGGTTGTTCGGAGTCCCGGATATGTTCACGGACATGACGAGGAGTCTCGAAATGGTCGAGACATGAAGATTGATATATTGGAAGCCTATATTTGGATATCGGAAATGTTCCAGGTGAAATCGGAAATTTTTCAGAGTACCGAGGGGTTACCGGAACCCCCTGGGGGCTTAATGGGCCATAGTGGGCCTTAGTGGAGAAGAGGAGAGGTGGCTAGGGCAGGGCCGCGCGCCCCTCCCCCTCTAGTCCAAATAGGACAAGGAGAGGGGGGCGGCGCCCCCCCCCCTTTTCTTCCTCTCTCCCTCCTCTTTCCCCCTTCTCCTAATCCAACAAGGAAGGGGGAGTAGGACTCCTCCTGGCACGCCTCCTCCTGGCCGGCCGCACCTCCCCCCTTGCTCCTTTATATATGGGGGAAGGGGGCACCCAAAAGACACAATAATTGATTTGATCTTTTAGCCGTGTGCGGTGCCCCCCTCCACCATAGTCCACCTCGATAATACTGTAGCGGTGCTTAGGCGAAGCCCTACATCGGTAGAACATCATCACTGTCACCATGCCGTCGTGCTGACGAAACTCTCCCTCAACACTTGGCTGGATCGGCGTTCAAGGGACGTCATCGGGCTGAACGTGTGCTGAACTCGGAGGTGTCGTGCGTTCTATACTTGATCGGTCGGATCGTGAAGACGTACGACTACATCAACCGTGTTGTGCTAACGCTTCCGCTTTCGGTCTACGAGGGTACGTAGACAACACTCTCCCCTCTCGTTGCTATGCATCACCATGATCTTGCGTGTGCATAGGAATTTTTTTGAAATTACTACGTTCCCCAACAGTGGCATCTGAGCCAGGTTTTATGCGTATATGTCATATGCATGAGTAGAACACAAGTGAGTTGTGGGCGGTATAAGTCATACTACTTACCAGCATGTCATACTTTGGTTTGGCGATATTGTTGGATGAAGCGGCCCGGACCGACATTACGCGTACGCTTACGCGAGACTGGTTCTACCGACGTGCTTTGCACACAGGTGGCTGGCGGGTGTCAGTTTCTCCAATTTTAGTTGAACCGAGTGTGGCTACGCCCAGTCCTTGCGAAGGTTAAAACAGCACCAACTTGGCAAACTATCGTTGTGGTTTTGATGCGTAGGTAAGAACAGTTCTTGCTCAGCCCGTAGCAGCCACGTAAAACTTGCAACAACAAAGTAGAGGACGTCTAACTTGTTTTTCCAGGGCATGCTGTGATGTGATATGGTCAAAGCATGATGCTAAATTTTATTGTATGAGATGATCATGTTTTTTAACCGAGTTATCGGCAACTGGTAGGAGCCATATGGTTGTCGCTTTATTGTATGCAATGCAATCGCCCTATAATGCTTTACTTTATCACTAAGCGGTAGCGATAGTCATGGAAGCATAAGATTGGCGAGATGACAACGATGCTACGATGGAGATCAAGGTGTCGCGCCGGTGACGATGGTGATCATAACGGTGCTTCAGAGATGGAGATCACAAGCACAAGATGATGATGGCCATATCATATCACTTATATTGATTGCATGTGATGTTTATCTTTTATGCATCTTATCTTGCTTTGATTGACGGTAGCATTATAAGATGATCTCTCACTAAATTTCAAGATAAAAGTGTTCTCCTTGAGTATGCACCGTTGCCAAAGTTCATCGTGCCCAGACACCACGTGATGATTGGGTGTGATAAGCTCTACGTCCATCTACAACGGGTGCAAGCCAGTTTTGCACACGCAGAATACTCAGGTTAAACTTGACAAGCCTAGCATATGCAGATATGGCCTCGAAACACTGAGACCGAAAGGTCGAGCGTGAATCATATAGTAGATATGATCAACATAGTGATGTTCACCATTGAAACTACTCCATCTCACGTGATGATCGGACATTGTCTAGTTGATATGGATCACGTGATCACTTAGAGGATTAGAGGGATGTCTATCTAACTAGGAGTTCTTAAGTAATATGATTAATTGAACTTAAATTTATCATGAACTTAGTCCGGGTAGTATTAGCATATCTATGTTGTAGATCAATAGCTCGCGTTTAGCTCCCCTGTTTTATTTTTGATATGTTCCTAGAGAAAACTAAGTTGAAAGATGTTAGTAGCAATGATGCGGATTGGATCCGTGATCTGAGGTTTATCCTCATTGCTGCACAGAAGAATTATGTCCTTGATGCACCGCTAGGTGACAAACCTATTGCAGGAGCAGATGTAGATGTTATGAACGTTTGGCTAGCTCAATATGATGACTACTTGATAGTTAGTGCACCATGCTTAAACGGCTTAGAATCGGGACTCCAAAGATGTTTTGAATGTCATGGACCATATGAGATGTTCCAGGAGTTGAAGTTAATATTGCAAGCAAATACCCGAGTTGAGAGATATGAAGTCTCCAACAAGTTCTATAGCTAAAAGATGGAGGAGAATAGCTCAAGCAGTGAGCATGTGCTTAGATTGTCCGGGTACAACAACCGCTTGAATCAAGTGGGAGTTAATCTTCCAGATAAAATAGTGATTGACAGAATTCTCTAGTCACCATCACCAAGTTAGTAGAACTTCGTGATGAACTATAATATGCAAGGGATAACGGAAACGATTCCCAAGCTCTTCGTGATGCTAAAATCGATGAAGGTAGAAATCAAGAAAAGCATCAAGTGTTGATGGTAAACAAAACCACTAGTTTCAAGTAAAGGGACAAAGGGAAGAAAGGGGAACTTCAAGAAGAACGGCAAGCAAGTTGCTGCTCAAGTGAAAAAACCCAAGTCTGGACCTAAGCCTAAAACTGAGTGCTTCTACTGCAAAGGGACTGGTCACTGGAAGCGGAACTACCCCAAGTAATTGGCGGATAAGAAGGATGGCAAAGTGAACATAGGTATATTTGATATACATGTTATTGATGTGTACTTTACTAGTGTTTATAGCAACCCCTCAGTATTTGATAGTAGTTCAGTTGCTAAGAATAGTAACTCGAAATGGGAGTTGCAGAATGAACAGAGACTAGTTAAGGGTGAACTGACGATGTGTATTGGAAATGGTTCCAAGATTGATATGATCATCATCGCACACTCCCTATAATTTCGGGATTAGTGTTAAACCTAAAATAAATGTTATTTAGTGTTTGCGTTGAGCATGAATATGATTGGATCATGTTTATTGCAATACGGTTATTCATGTAAGTTAGAGAATAATTGTTGTTCTGTTTACATGAATAAAACCTTCTATGGTCATACACCCAATGAAAATGGTTTGTTGGATCTCGATCGTGGTGTGATGCACATTTTCATAATATTGAAGCCAAAAGATGCAAAGTTAATAATGATAGTGCAACTTATTTGTGGCACTGACATTTAGGTCATATTGGTGTAAAGCACATCAAGAAAATCCATGCTGATGGGCTTTTGGAATCACTTGATTATGAATCAGTTGATGCTTGCGAACCATGCTTCATGGGCAAGATGACTAAGACTACGTTCTCCAAAACAATGGAGCGAGCCACTGACTTATTGGAAATAATACGTACCGATGTATGCAGTCCAATGAGTGTTGAGACTCACGGCGGGTATCATTGTTTTCTGACCTTCACAGATGATTTGAGCAGATATGTGTATATCTACTTGATGAAACATAAGTCTGAAACATTTGAAAAGTTCATATAATTTCAGAGTGAAGTGGAAAATCATCGTAACAAGAAAATAAAGTTTCTACGATCTGATCGTGGAGGAGAATATTTGAGTTACGAGTTTGGTCTTTATTTGAAACAATGCGAAATAGTTTCACAACTCACGCCACCTGGCACACCACAATGTAATGGTGTGTCTAAGCGTCGTAACCGTACTTTATTAGATATAGTGCGATCTATGATGTCTCTTACCGATTTACCACTATCGTTTTGGGGTTATGCATTAGAGACAACTGCATTCACGTTAAAAAGGGCACCATCTAAATCCGTTGAGACGACACCGTATGAACTGTGGTTTAGCAAGAAACCTAAGCTGTCATTTCTTAAAGTTTGGGGTTGCGATGCTTATGTGAAAAATGTTTCATCTTCATAAGCTCAAACCCAAGTCGGAGAAGTGCGTCTTCATAGGATACCAAAAACTAACTGTTGGGTACACCTTCTATCACAGATCCGAAAGCAAGATATTTGTTGCTGAGAATAGATCCTTTCTAGAGAAGGAGTTTCTCTCGAAAGAAGTGAGTGGGAGGAAAGTAGAACTTGATGAGGTAACTGTACCTGCTCCCTTATTGGAAAGTAGTTCATCACAGAAATCTGTTTCTGCGACTCCTACACCAATTAGTGAGGAAGCTAATGATGATGATCATGTAACTTCAGATCAAGTTACTACCGAACCTCGTAGGTCAACCAGAGTGAGATCCGCACCAGAGTGGTAAGGTAATCCTGTTCTGGAGGTCATGTTACTTGACCATGACGAACCTACGAACTATGAGGAAGCGATGATGAGCCCAGATTCCGCGAAATGGCTTGAGGCCATGAAATCTGAGATGAGATCCATATATAAGAACAAAGTATGGACTTTGATTGAGTTGCCTAAAGATCGACGAGCCATTAAGATTAAATGGATCTTCAAGAGGAAGACGGACGCTAATAGTAGTGTTACTATCTACAAAGCTAGAATTGTGGCAAAAGGTTTTCGACAAGTTCAAGGTGTTGACTACGATGAGAGTTTCTCACTCGTATCTATGCTTAAGTCTGTCCGAATCATGTTAGCAATTGCCACATTTTATGAAATCTAGCAAATGGATAAACAAAACTACATTCCTTAATGGATTTATTAAAGAAGAGTTGTATATGATGCAACAAGAAAGTTTTGTCAATCCTAAAGGTGCTAACAAAATATGCAAGCTCCAGCGATCCATCTATGGACTGGTGCAAGCATCTCGGAGTTGGAACGTACGCTTTGATAAGTTATCAAAGCATATAGTTTTATACAGACTTGCGGTGAAGCTTGTATTTATAAGAAAGTGAATGGGAGCACTACAACATTTCTGATAAGTATATGTGAATGACATATTGTTGATCGGAGATAATGTAGAATTATTCTGCAAAGCATAAAGGAGTGTTTGAAAGGAGTTTTTCAAAGAAAGACCTCGGTAAAGCTGCTTACATATTGAGCATCAAGATCTATAGAGATAGATCAAGACGCTTGATAAGTTTTTCAATGAGTACATACCTTGACAAGATTTTGAAGTAGTTCAAAATGGAACAGTCAAAGAAAGAGTTCTTGTCTATGTTACAAGGTGTGAAACTGAGTAAGACTCAAAGCCCGACCACTGCAGAAGATAGAAAGAGAATGGAAGTCATTCCCTATGCCTTGGACATAGGTTCTATAAAATATGCCATGTTGTGTACCAGATCTATTGTATACCCTACACTGTTTTTGGCAAGGGAGTACAATAGTGATCTAGGAGTAGATCACTAGACAGCGGTCAAAATTATCCTTAGTGGAATAAGGATATGTTTCTCGATTATGGAGGTGACAAAAAGGTTTGTCGTAAAGGGTTACGTCGATGCAAATTTTGACACTGATCCGGATGACTCTAAATCTCAATCTGGATACATATTGAAAGTGGGAGCAATTAGCTATAGTAGATCCGTGCAGAGCATTGTTGACATAGAAATTTGCAAAATACTTACGGATCTGAATGTGGCAGACCCGTTGACTAAACTTCTCTCACAAGCAAAACATGATCACACCTTAGTACTCTTTGGGTGTTAATCACATAGCGATGTGAACTAGATTATTGACTCTAGTAAACCCTTTGGGTGTTGGTCACATGTCGATGTGAACTATGGGTGTTAATCACATGGTGATGTGAACTATTGGTATTAAATCACATGGCGAGGTGAACTAGATTATTGACTCTAGTGCAAGTGGGAGACTGAAGGAAATATGCCCTAGAGGCAATAATAAAGTTATTATTTATTTCCTTATATCATGATAAATATTTATTATTCATACTAGAATTGTATTAACGGAAACATAATACATGTGTGAATACATAGACAAACAGAGTGTCACTAGTATGCCTCTACTGGACTATCTCATTGATCAAAGATGGTTATGTTTCCTAACCATAGACATGAGTTGTCATTTGATTAACGGGATCACATCATTAGGAGAATGATGTGATTGACTTGACCCATTCCGTTAGCTTAGCATTTGATCGTTTAGTTTGTTGCTATTGCTTTCTTCATGACTTATACATGTTCCTATGACTATGAGATTGTGCATCTCCCGTTTACAGGAGGAACACTTTGTGTGCTACCAAACGTCACAACGTAACTGGGTGATTATAAAGGTGCTCTATAGGTGTCTCCGAAGGTACTTGTTGGGTTGGCGTATTTCAAGATTAGGATTTGTCACTCCAATTGTCAGAGAGGTATCTCTGGGCCCACTCGGTAATGCACATCACTTAAGCCTTGCAAGCATTGCAACTAATGAGTTAGTTGCGGGATGATGTATTACAGAATGAGTAAAGAGACTTGCCGGTAACGATATTGAACTAGGTATTGAGATACCGACGATCGAATCTCGGGCACGTAACATACCGATGACAATGGGAACAACGTATGTTGTTATGCGGTCTGACCGATAAAGATCTTCGTAGAATATGTGGGAGCCAATATGAGCATCCATGTTCCGCTATTGGTTATTGACCGGAGACGTGTCTCGGTCATGTCTACGTAGTTCTCAAACTCATAGGGTCCGCACACTTAAAGTTTCGATGACGGTTATATTATGAGTTTATGAGTATTGATGTACCAAAGGTTGTTCGGAGTCCCAGATATGATCACAGACATGACAAGGAGTCTCGAAATGGTCAAGACATGAAGATTGATATATTGGAAGCCTATATTTGGATATCGTAAATGTTCTGGGTGAAATCGGGATTTTTCCGGAGTACCGAAGGGTTACCGGAACCCCCCGGGGGCTTAATGGGCCATAGTGGGCCTTAGTGGAGAAGAGGAGAGGCGGCTAGGGCAGGGCCGCGCGCCCCTCCCCCTCTAGTCCAAATAGGACAAGGAGAGGGGGCGGCAGCCCCCCCCCTTTCCTTCCTCTCTCCCTCCTCTTTCCCCCTTCTCCTAATCCAACAAGGAAGGGAGGGAGTCCTACTCCCGGTGGGAGTAGGACTCCTCCTGGCGTGCCTCCTCCTGGACGGCCGCACCTCCCCCTTGCCCCTTTATATACGGGGGCAGGGGGCACCCCAAAGACACAACAGTTGATTTGATCTTTTAGCCGTGTGCGGTGCCCCCCTCCACCATAGTCCGCCTCGATAATACTGTAGCGGTGCTTAGGCGAAGCCCTGCTTCGGTAGAACATCATCATCGTCACCACGCCGTCGTGCTGACGAAACTCTCCCTCAACACTCGGCTGGATCGGAGTTCGAGGGACGTCATCGGGCTGAACGTGTGCTAAACTCGGAGGTGTCATGCGTTCGGTACTTGATCGGTCGGATCGTGAAGATGTACGACTACATCAACCGCGTTGTGCTAACGCTTCCGCTTTCGGTCTACGAGGGTACGTAGACAACACTCTCCCCTCTCGTTGCTATGCATCATCATGATCTTGCATGTGCGTAGGAATTTTTTTTTGAAATTACTACGTTCCCCAACATCCTCCGCTCCTCCAACTTCAGGTACGCAACGATCCTCGGGAACGCCGGGTTGGTGATGAGGGGGATGTTGGAGGCGGCGTTCCCGAAATCGTCGTTCAGGCCGGTGATGAGGGTGATAAGGAGGAGCTCATCGGAGACCTTCTCACCAAGATCACGGAGCTCGTCAACAAGCTTCTTGAGGCGCATGCAGTAATCATCAACGGACGTGTCGAGCTGCTGGCACCCAAAGAACTCGCTGTGCAAGAAAATCTTGTGTTGGAGCGCGTTGTCAGTGAAGAGGCCGTTGATCTTGGTCCAAACGGCGTGAGCATCATCGTCGGCGGAGACCACCGTGTGGAAGAGGTCCTTCGAGATGGTGGTGTAGAACCAACGGATGAGAGTGGCGTCGATGGACATCCACTCCTCATCGTCCTCCATGAAGCGGGAGTCCATGGAGCCATCGATGTGATCCCGGATGTTGTACTCCCGAAACACGAGGAAGAAGTATGTCTTCCATGCATAGTACGTGGAGGTGAGGTGGTCGAGGACGACGGGAACCCGGGCGAGGATGTTGACGTCGCGGGTGACGACGGGATCGGGACCTTCGAACGGGTTGGTGTGGCGGCTGCGGGTGGTGTTGGAGGAGCCAGGGGAGGCCATGGGGTTGGCGGCGTCTCGTGGGGAAGCGGCGCGGCCGAGGGATGAAGGCGCGGCCGGGTGGCGGCGTGGTACGCTGGGGGCGGAAGCGCGGGCGGCGGCGCACACGGGGGCGGCGGTCGCGGCGGCGTGGGATCGCGGCGGCGGTGATGGGTGGCGGCGGCGATGGGGATCACGGCGGCAGCGGCGGCACACGGGTTAGGGTTAGGATCTTAGGTATGATACCATGTTGGAGACGAGAGTTTTGTCAATGCTTCATGATGTATTGATCGGTGCATAGCGCACATATACATGGAGTACAAGGTGAATCACAATCTCAACTATACAAAAACTAAGAGACCAGACTATACAATATACATGCACCAACCATGTATTCAACAGCCTGGCACGGCATCATCGACGCCGGCCACCTACTGCGGGCGGACCTCCTTCCGCACACGCTCGGCGGGATCTTCATAGATTTCCGCTTCCTACAGGTCTCGGAGCTCTTCCGTCCGTCGACCAGGACCGCGGTCTCCGGCGACCTCACCTATAGCTCGGCCAACACCGCCGTCGGCAAGCACTGCAACGGCCTCGTCCTGCTACTCTCCCACACGGTGGTCAACCGCGCGACACGGCGGTGCGCGCGGCTGCCGCCGCTGCCCTCGCGCGCCGGGATGGAGGATTTCTACGCCTTGGGAGGAGAGGAGTTTCTGGTGTTTGATCCCAGCGTCTCTCCTCACTACGAGGTGGTCTCTGAGAACCTGTGAACCTGTGAGTCACTGGAAATGACTGGGTGAACAAGTGAATGTCTTTGTAGCCTGGGTCCGCGCTGGGTGTGGTGATTACCTGTTTAGATCACGGGGGGTTGTGGTGATTATCTGGAATCCTATTTCCTCCTCATTGCCCTTTCCGCAACTGTACTCAGACCTGAATTCTTCTGCCATTATATATCCAATGTGCGCCTTCTTTTCTACAATTATATGATTTATCGTGCTTTGTGCTTGACAGTGCCCCAAAAGCCGCAAGGGCCTATTGTTTGTTGGTGCCATTGAGATCGACCCAAGGCGCCGGGGAGAGCCAAGATTTGGAAGCGCTACATCAAGACAAGCTGGACGTGCAGTTTGCGCTTTTGTTTGATTGCTGGCTGGATGCTCGCCCAAGTTCCGGATGATGTGATTGCTGCATGCTGATATTGTTTCGTACTTGGTCTGCTTGTTGCTTTCCTTCTGAACTAGCTTGCTTGGTGTGTTTCTTTGGTAGGAGGGGTGCATTGGAGTAGTAAGTAGGTAGCTCTTAGAGATGGAAATCCTGGTATGGTAGTGATGGCAGGAGGAGGCAAAGCACACAAGTTGTCTTTCTGCTCACACATATGTATGTGACATCTCAGTTATAATACCATATATGATTGCTATGAACCTCAAATCTTCGGCTACCCAACGTGTTACGCTGCCGAAATTTCTAGCCAAAATTATGACGACTTGTCAAAAATTTGGCCTTGTTTGTAAGGAAACACATGCTTTAGGTTTTTGACTGCACAATGTTGGGGTCTTGTTTGTAAAGAAACATAAGCTTCAGGTGTGTTTTCAGTGACACAAGTGAAAGTGCAGTTCGTCCAATTACTTGTGTTACTGAAAGTCTGAATTTTCCATTTGCATTCCAGTCTTACCTGAGTTAATACCTACGCTACATACATGAGACATGATCTTGTGCCAAACTAAGGCTGGTCATAGTGGGGAGTAACTTAGACTAGTGTCATATGCATGACACTAGTCTAAGTTACTACCTTCATAGTACAAAGTAACATAGTACTAGTGTCATATGTGGCCTCATTTAATAGCTTGTAGACTCATGTTGTCTTGGAAAGCGCTATGTTACAGTAACATATTATGTTACTACTTCTCATTAACTACTTGCCATATAAGCAAAAAATTCTCGAGGTGCGCTATGTTACTACCTAAGTTACTTTTACTATGACTAGCCTAAGAACAGATGTCATTTATCATAGAATAAATACTTGGCTTGTTCCTTGGTTTGATGGTGTCCTTGTCCCTAGGCACACCAGCATCCCCTTGGTTTTCCTCATGCTTAGCTCCTGTGTGCGTCCACGTACACGTCCCTGCCTTTGGGGCGCGGAGAATCTGCCAATAAAAAAGACTTTTAGCCAATCCTGTATTGGTCGTTGTGCACACCATTTCTTCATGACAGTAACACATGCAAGGGTCATGTAGGTAGATAACATATCACTACACTTGTGCATTTCTCAAGCTAGGATAAGCCGTTTATTTTAGCATACCTGCTGGATCATGCACATCCACAACCCTGTCCTTGGGGCCGACGGAACCTGCCAATTTAAGAGATTGTTAGCACAGCAAGTAATCGTACACACCATTTTGACATGATAGTAACACAGGCAGGTTTCCCAAAAGAGGATAATGTGTTTACTAACATACCTGCTGTTACATCAGCTGGGGGAGGGGCCCTTGATGCAGTGCACGACTTGGCCATGTCCAGCAGGAGCCCTCTGGTGAATCCCGAATACTTGAGCTCAGGCTGGTCAAGAACCAACTTGAGGCATTGCAGCTTGCCCCTCGAGGGTGTAATGATTGTCCTGAGCACCTCACAGCATGAGCCTGTCACTGGCTCGCCATTGCATTGTTCCTGGACTAGCGATGCAATCAAGACTGCGTCACAGTCAGTGCGTCCATTCCCAGCACCAGGTAACGCCAAGGTCATAACGAGGAAGAAGAGCCAAACTGCCATTCTGCATGGTAATCGATTGTGATGTCAATAAGAAGAAGAAAGATTTCTAATGGGCGTTTGTATTCACTTTTGAGGAAATCGTTACTTCATCATGATCTCAATGTGTTCAGAATCCCCAAAACGGAAGCATATGCCCAAATTATCTAGTTGAAACTCAAACGCCATTCACAACAGGCACCATGAATCTGACTATGAACACGACCAAGGATTGTCACTTACGGTGTACTTTCTTCTCCACTCCACCGCCGGTGCTTGTCCTCGAATGAAGCTCGCTACACTCCTCGTACTACCGCTTTCTGAACGTGCATCGCTGCTATTTAAAGGAACACGATATGTAGAACAGTGAGCTGACGTGCAAGCACTACCCTTCATGAATTCGGCGTGGGCAGGAGGGTGGTTTGGAATTTGGTGCGGGGTAGGAGTAGTTTTGGTTATGCACGGTTTACGTGCTGCAGTACCAACGCCCGCACCCACTGACTCATGCTAATTGTAACACTGAATCATCAATCATGCGTACATAGAACTATCACTACTACTGCCAATTGTCCGCACCCACTTACTCATGCCAATTGTAACACTGAATCATCAATCATGATGCCTTCACTGGTAGAAAAAGGGCCTATAGTCCCGGTTTGTAAGGGCCTTTAGTCCCGGTTCCGGAACCGGGACTAAAGTGTCGGTACTAATACCTTCCCCCTTTAGTCCCGGTTCAATCCAGAACCGGGACCAATAGGCATCCACGCGTCAGCACTTCTGTGGCTGGGGTTTTTGTTTTTTTTTTGAAAGGGGGGGGTGGGGGTTTTGGGGGGTTAATTTAGGTGTTTCATATATTGTGTTAGCTAGTTATAATTAATAGAGAGAAGTGTCCTCTGTTATGTCCGTGCTTGGTCGACGCTACGTACTATACATACGTATATAGAGAGGACTAGACACGCTAGCTAGCTAGTAAGCAAACGAAGGAAACAGAAGATCGTCATGAACATATATGCATATATACAGAGAGAAGTGATATCGACCACCTCTCCTTCTCCGAGAGATTGGTCGAACAATAAGTTCTCGTATATCTATCTGACACTACCGGCTACATATATACAATAATTATCTCTTACAAATATAATCATACGGACTCAGGGTCACATAGAATTCTTCGTCTTCAGGGATCACGTGGTCAAGAAAGAATGCCGCCAATTTCTCTTGAATTGCTCGCATGCGAGCTGGTGCTAGGAGTTCATCCCGCTTCCGAAACATCTAATTTGAAGAAGGGGGTCAATATATATATATATATATAAATGAATGAAACTCAACACAAATGATGGTAATAAAATAAAATTGTGAATGTTGTTATTTACGTACTTCATATTGTTCGTTAGAGTACCCGCCCCGCTCACAGGTCGTGTGGCGGATGGACTCGCAGATGTAGTATCCACAGAAATCATTCCCTTGTTCCTGCCACAACCACTTTACAAGAAATAGAGGTCAATCAAACTGATAAGCAAGAATGCTAAATGGTATTGATGAAACTAGCGCTTGAATCACTAGGAGATGCGCGGAACATGCTACTATAGTACTTACTTTCGGGTGTCTAAATTCCAGCTCCTTCGGCAGTCCCGGAACTGTTTTGGTGAATTTTCTCCAAACCCTGCCGGACAAAGAAAACAATTACTTGATATCAGGAAATGAACAAAGTTGCTGATATGGTGGATAATGATCGATTTAACTTACTTCTTGAGGATTTCAGTCATGTCCGCATACTCCTTGGGATCTTTTCGTTTAGAGTCCAAGACGGTTACTACTCCCTGCTCAAGCTTAATCTCTAGGAGAATATAGTGGTAACTGCACACACATGCATAACTCATCAATTACATTACTATAACCTTGACTAATATATAAGGAAAACCGAATACGCACAAGACAGTAACACTCACCTGAAGTTGTAAGGAAAGAGTATTATATCTTTGTTTTGATTTATTACGAACGATCGTAGCAAGCTGGCCTCGGTAGCTGCGGCATGAAGTTTAACCTGAGTTGCATCTATGAGATATGTGTCAATGAACCCAATATCACCGACTTGTCTTTTCTTCAATTCGGCGATCTTCAATCTGCATAATATAGTGAGGATGATTATAAATACATGCAATGAAAGAGCTAAGCTATATAGAGAAACTTAATGACAGAAGTAGTACTACTTACAGACAGTAGCAGGCGACCGTTGTTTTATCGAGGGCCAATTGATTGAAAAACTGATAGAACTCCTCAAATGGAACAGGCAACAGATCAATTTCAACGAGGTCATGCTCCGGTTTAACTCTCGCATACAAAGTACTCCTCCCCCCAGAGTCTCTACAGATTTTCAAGTACCAATCATGCAATCTTCGCATCATCGTTGATAGAGATCTTTCATCTTTGACGAGAGGCTTCCCGTACTCGTATCTTTGTATCTGCACCTCCATGGGTTCATAATGTACTTCGTCGGGCAGGTAATCTGCAAGATTGCTATAACCGGGCACCATCCTCGGATCATTATCGACGTTGTGGCTAGGCACCTTGAGCGGGGGGCACGATTGCTTTGCTTATTCGCCGAGCTGGGCAATTTGTTTCCCAGCTCGTCGTTCTTTCAGCCTTTGATCACTGACAGTACTTCCCGACCGCTCCGCTTCGGCAAATTCCTTTCCAATAATGCGGTCATAGTTTCCTTTCGGCGGATCAGACTTCGGTGGTTTTGTCAGGGCAGCCAGAGTGCGCTTCACTTTCACCCGATCTACCTTCTCCT
The DNA here is from genome assembly GCF_003073215.2 of Triticum urartu. Lineage (NCBI taxonomy): Eukaryota > Viridiplantae > Streptophyta > Magnoliopsida > Poales > Poaceae > Triticum > Triticum urartu. The sequence continues at coordinate 135,276,965 of NC_053023.1, read as the reverse complement.
CTGGAGGTGGATGTTTCTTTGCTTTCACCCCTTCAAAGAAGTTCCTCACTTCTTCTCGCGCGATCTCGGCGTTCTCCTCCAGGGTCCTCTCATATGGTAACTTCTCTGGAGTCTTCAGAGAAGGACCGAATCTGTATGTCCTCCCGCCTCTGATTGTACTGCTAGACGCCGACCGAGCAGACGGAGCGGTTGTCTTCTTTACTTGCTTAAGCGGCGGAGGAGAAGGACTACGACGCGCCGGAGCAGCTGGAGCGGCGGCAGGTCTCTTCCGCCCTTGCTGACGAGGCGGAGAAGGAGGAGGCTGGCTGCTCGGGCGCGTCGGCGCAGGTGGAGAAGGAGGCGGAGTGCCGCCACGCGCCGGAGAAGGAGCCGGCCGAGGGCCCTGATCGTCACTCGTCGGAGGAGGAGGCGGTGGAGGCGGAGTGCCCTGACTCGCCAGAGGAGGAGGAGGAGGCGGTGGCGTCCAGTTCGGAAGGTTGATGAGCTCCTTCCGCCATAGGCATGGAGTCTTCAGAGCAGACCCCAGCCAAGTCTCCCCTTCACCGGTAGGGTGGTCAAGCTGGAGGTCCTCAAATCCCTCCGTTATCTCATCCACCATCACCCTAGCATATCCTTCTGGAATCGGACGGCAGTGAAAAGTTGCGCCGGGTTCAGTAGGATAAACAGAGCCAACAGCCGCCTTGACCTTCAAATTCATCCATTGCGTCATAAGGTGGCAGTTTTGAGACTCCGTTATAGCATCCACGGGATAGCTGGCAGGAGCCATCAAGGCATGCTCCGGCTGAAGCAGCTCGGTGGAAGCCACGCTGCTTCTGCGCTGAGATGGCGGGGTAGCTTCGGGGGAGGCTTCGGCAGTACGTTTGCTGCGATTTGCTTCTCGTTCCTCTATCGCGTCTACCCTTGCTTGCAGCGCCTGTATTTGGGTCTGCTGCACTTTTTTCCTCCTCTCATGGGATTTGTAACCGTCTGCGTCCGGAAACCCAACCTTCCACGGAATGGAGCCTGGCGTGCCTCGTGTCCGTCCAGGGTGCTCAGGATTCTCGAGGGCCATTGTGAGCTCGTCGTTCTCTCTGTCTGGAAAGAACGTCCCTTCCTGCGCTGCTTCAATATACTGCTTAAGCTTACTGACTGGTATGTCCATTTGATCGTTCGTCCAAATGCACTTCCCTGTTACAGGGTCCAGTGTTCCGCCAGCCCCGAAGAACCAAGTCCGGCAACGGTCTGGCCAGTTAATTGTCTCTGGTTCGATCCCTTTATGAACCAGATCATTCTCAGTCTTGGACCACTTAGGCCGGGCTACGAGGTAGCCACCTGACCCCGTGCGATGGTGAAGCTTCTTCTTCGCAGCATTTTGCTTGTTTTGTCGCCGACATCTTCTTACTCTTTTCTGATGTCTTGTGGGCCACAAATGCGGGCCAGTGATCTCTGATCTTCTCATATCTGCCCTTGAATTCTGGTGTCTCATTATTTTCGACAAACTTATTCAGCTCTTTCTTCCACCTCCTAAATAGTTCTGCCATCCTCTTCAGAGCAAAAGACTTGATTAATTTCTCTTTAACTGGGTTCTCTGGATTATCCTCAGGCGGTAGGGTGAAATTTGACTTCAGCTCAGTCCAAAGATCATTTTTCTGCATATCATTGACATAAGACACCTCAGGGTCTTCTGTAGCCGGCTTAAACCATTGCTGGATGCTTATCGGGATCTTGTCCCTAACCAGAACCCCGCACTGAGCAACAAATGCGCTCTTTGTCCGGAGGGGTTCAATAGGTTGGCCGTCGGGCGCGATTGCTATG
>NC_053023.1:135264080-135274088 GCF_003073215.2 Triticum urartu | reverse complement strand
AAATATCAAAACTACCATCATTAATCATCCTTCTCCGACGGATAGCATTAATGAACTTGAGGGAGCTAATGTGGAGGCTAACGAGTTTGAGGCCTTTATGGGCAAACTCAAGGGAAAATCCAAGAAGCACTTTGTTGCTCTCTTGGAACAACTTGGTGAGGCCAATTACATGATCGAGGCTCACGAAGACACCATCTCTAAGATGGAAGGGCATAGTCGTGACTATGCCGATGAGATTTTGGATCTTTCCAATGCTCTTGAGGAAGAGCGTGGTCTTCGTTTGGCTCTTGAGGAGTCACACAACCTTGATCATGCTAAGTTAAAGAAAGATGATGATCATGCCCTCATTGTTTCTCGTGTGCTAAATTTCGAGAAGGCCAAACTCGGGGTTGATCTTGCTAGACTCAAAGAGGAGTTTGATATACTTGACAAGGCCCACAAGGCCTTGAAGGGTATTCACGCTAGTCTCAAGGAGTCTCATGATCACTCCAAGTGAAGCTAACTAAGGAGAAAGCAACTTTTCCTCATATGGTTTTAATTGATAAATGCATAACCCGTGTTGTTGGGGATCGTAGCAGAAATTTAAAATTTTCTACGCATCACCAAGATCAATCTATGGAGTCATCTAGCAATGAGAGGGAGAGGAGTGCATCTACATACCCTTGTAGATCGCGACCGGAAGCGTTCAAGAGAACGGGGTTGACGGAGTCGTACTCGACGTGATCCAAATCACCGATGATCCTAGCGCCGAACGGACGGCACCTCCACGTTCAACACACGTACGGAGCGGAGACGTCTCCCGCGCCTTGATCCAGCAAGGAGGAAGGAGAGGTTAAGGAAGAGAGCTCCAACAGCAGCACGACAGCGTGGTGGTGGTGGAGCGGCAGTACTCCGGCAGGGCTTCGCCGAGCTCTTAACGGAGGAGGAGAGGTGTTGGGGAGGGGAGGGGCTGCGCCTTTGATGTATTGTGCAACCCTCCCCTTGACCCTCTATTTATAGGGGAAGGAGGAAGGGGGCCGCCCCCCTCTAGATGAGATCTAGAGGGGGCGGCCAAGGGGGGTGGCTTGCCCCCCAAGCAAGGGGGGCACCCCCTCTAGGGTTTTCCCCCAACCCTAGGCGCATGGGCCCAAGGGGGTGATGCGCCCAGCCCTCCAAGGGCTGGTTCCCTTTCCTCTACGGCCCATGAGGCCCTCCGAGAGAGGTGGGCCCTCCCGGTGGACCCCTGGAACCCCTCCGGTGGCCCCGGTATAATACCGATATGCCCCCGAACCTTTCCGGTGACCGTATGACAACTTCCCATATATAAATCTTCTCCTCCGGACCATTCCGGAACTCCTCGTGACGTCCAGGATCGAATCCGGGACACCGAACAACATTCGTTAATCACATACAAGTCTTCTTAATAACCCTAGCGTCATCGAACCTTAAGTGTGTAGACCCTACGGATTCGGGAACCATGCAGACATGACCAAGACAACTCTCCGGCCAATAACCAACAGCGCGATCTAGATACCCATGTTGGCTCCCACATGTTCCACGATGATCTCATCGGATGAACCACGATGTCGATAATTCAAGCAATCCCGTATACAATTCCCTTTGTCCATCGGTGAGATATAAATATTCTAGTACGTTAGCTTTTGATTTACATGTCAATAATAATGTGATTGTGTCAATAAATGTTCATCAAATTCTGCCCATGAATTACCTTATATTTTGATTAGAAATTTGAGTAAATTAAAGTGGAATTGATTCAGAATATAAGTAAATTAAGGTGATTGATTATCATATACATGAAAGGTTGGACGAAGGGGTGGTGCGAAGAAAGGTGAAATGGAAACCTTACATTCTTAGTAGAGATTAATTATTCAAACTCCCGCCAAGTGCTCTCATGGCCAATTAAGAGGTAGTACTATACTCAAGCATGCATGTATCGGTGTATTAAATTCATCACACAGGACCAACAACGGAACAGACCATGTCGCGTCATTTATAGTATAATAGTTCACTTATTTAGTACCACTCCCTTTAGCTCCATATTAGTTGTCTCGGAATGAAGGGAGTACTAGTTAGCTATACGACTATGGTGGTGTTTGGTTCTTTAGTCCTAGGACTTATTTTAGTCCCAACTAAAAAGTCCCTAGTCCCTAAAAAGTCCCTCCTTGTTTGTTTCCAGAGACTAAAAAGTCTCTAGTCTCTTCCTAGAGGCTATTAAATGACCATGTTGCCTCTAGTATTTAGGGACCAGGGTCCAAGGATGGGATCCACAAAAAGATAGCTGTGTAAGCCATGGATGGTCAAAACGCTTGCAGAAACAAGTTTAGAGCTTGACTTGACAGAAATGGAGAGGAATGAACATATTAACTGAAGCATAGCAGAATGGTGGGATAAATACTATATGAATATCAGTGTCATCGGGAGCATTACGATTGCATGAGGATGATGAGGTCACCCTCCCCGTACGTGCTGGCGGACAGCCGCGTGCTGATCTCCTGCTACACCCTCCCGTGTGCATCCAATTGCTACACAAAGCGCAAGAACACGAATATTTCTTAGGCAAACCATGAACCAAGAAAAAGGGAGGCTTTGGGGATTAAGGGGCGGAGGGCGTACGTACCTAGAAGATGCCATTTCACTTGTCGGTGTTGTGGTCTAAGGAGGAGTCCGCGCCGGAGAGGCGATCTGTCGGGGCGAGGAGACGACGACAAAAACGACGTGGACGGCCGTCTCGGCGGCCGACGCTCGTCCCGGCGATGGCGATGCGTGGCGTAGCCCCGCGGTGGTGTGACTGCCAAAACACTGGCTGAACCACCTGAAGGACAGCGTCGAATCGAGAAGGAGGAACGCCGGCGACGAGAGAGAACAAGATCCAGAAAGAGCGAGACGAGAGGGACGAATGAGAGCACGAAAGGGTGGGTCGCTGCCCTCCCCCACCCCATAGCCGGACGAGCTAATCACCGTACGCCACGCACGACCCCCGGGAGCAAAAAGACCGAAATACCCTCGGCGGGGGCAAGATATAACGTGCGGTGGCAGGGGATATTTCACCGCTGGTACACGTGACGGGAGGAACGAGCCGGAGCTACAGCCACGGTCGCTGACAACCGAGGCCCACCCGCGAACGGACCCACACGTCAGAGACTGACTTTAGACCCAAAAAACGTAGTAAAAAACGAGCGATGGGAGGCGTTATAGGAAGTTACTATTCATTCCAGCAGTAACTTATTTTGATCCGACGGTGATGAAGCTATGTACCTAGGTAGGGGCACGGACCTGTCCTAAGAGCCCTACCCGAGGACATCCCTAGAAGAAGTCACCTTTCAATCGACTTGAAGGTATCCCACTCGACGGGTTCAAGACACTCGACCAAGAAGCTATCACTCGACCATGAAGCTAGCCACTCGACCGCCAGGAGATCTAAAGTCACTCCGCAGGCAAACGGTCGCCATTAAGTAGTCTTTATGGTCATTGTAGCACTTTATTAGGGGCGTTACAAGTAACGCCCAACCTTAAATGTACCTTAAATCCTGCATTACTAAGGGCAGGAGAGGGCCGGCGAACTCTATATAAGCCACCCCCTCCTCAGTATGAGGGGTTCGCATCCCTGTTATTCACACACACATAATCCAATCGACCGCCTCCGGGCACCGAGACGTAGGGCTGTTACTTCCTCCGAGAAGGGCCTGAACTCGTAATCCTCGTGTGTTTACAACTTCTCCATAGCTGAGATCTAGCCTCTCCATACAACCCCCTACATCACTGTCACAGTTAGAACCACGACAGTTGGCGCCCACCGTGGGGCAGGAGTCTTAGCGCCTTGTTGGAGAAGTTGCGATCTTTTCCGATCCATTTGATCATGGTTTCCTGCGGAGTTTTGGTAGAAGGCCGCGAGATCCGTCTTGGCGCGGTCACGTTCATCGCCGACGACTCCGCCTGGCTTCAGGAGGCACCGCTCGACATCGACGCGCTCCCCGTCCGCGGTGCGACGCACTTCCGCGCATGTGTTCGTGGCGTCCTCCTGCGACAGCCGTCGACCCGGTATCGGTCGGCCCCCATGTCGTCTCCCCGCCCTGTCTCCCACCAGCGCAAGCGCTCTGGTCGGTCGAGACTTCAGCGGTGGTTGAGGCATGCCATGGCCCGCTAGTCGGCAGCCCCACAAGTCGCAGCAATCCAGCCCCACGAATCCCTCTGCGGCCCGCTCCACCCTCTGCGGCCTATTCGACCTGTCGACTGGCTCCGCGGAGACCGCATCCGAGTGCGACAGCAGTGACCCAGCGTCTGAGGCTCTGGCGGTCGATGGGACACACAGTCCTCCCGGTTTCCCTCGCGCTGATGGAGGCGCGGGTTGGGGCGACCCATCGCGTCCCCACGATGAGTATCCCCCCGAACCTCTCACGTCATTGCAGCGAGAGGAGCTTCGCCGCCGGAACATGGACGCACTCCACACTCCTATTGTTGGAGAAACCCCCGAGGCCCGGGCCTTGGAGGACGCCGCGCTTGGCTAACCTGGCCGAGCGCACTCGACTGGAGAATCTCCAGCGAATACTCGACGAGCAAGCGCGTCAGCGGGCTCCCGAGTCCAGTCGACGTCAGCAAGCTCCCGAGTCCAGTCGGCGTCAGCTCTTCCCGCCGCCGCAGGTATACCGAACCCCAGTTCAGAATTTGGCCGCTGCGGCCCGTATAGCAGAATCAATTCAGCCCTCCCAGTCGGAGGCTGGCAGGGGCTTGTTGCAGATCAGAGCGTTGCTCCGGGCGGCGGGAAACCAGAATTCCGCCGTTTCTCAGTCGCGGAACAGGATCCACAGTCGATCCGTTGCAACAAATACAGTCCAGTCGGCTCACAGCCCGAGATCGCCCCCGAGGCGTGAGGGACGTGGCGACCGGCATGATCAGTACAGAAGGAATGAGCAGTATGATCACCGATTCGATCATGATGATCGACGTCGAGTGCCAACCCCTCCCCCGAGGAGTGGGTCATATGCGCCTCGACGGCAAGATGACAGACGCCCTCATAGTGTTGGGCAGAGGATTCCAGTCGACCCCAGGGACCCAGGCTTTGATGCGAGATCCATCCTCGTTCAAGGTTTGGTTGACAGGAACAGAGCTCATCGAGAAGGCCACAACAGAGATGCGCCTGCCAGCAGCAGAGTACATGCTTCGGGGCCAGAGTGTTTCAGTCGAGCCATCAGAGCCGCAGTGATTCCTCCCAACTTCAGGCTGGCGACTGGAGTCAGCAAGTTCACCGGTGAATCTAAGCCTGACACTTGGCTCGAAGATTACCGAGTGGCTGTACAGATTGGCGGTGGCAATGATGAGGTGGCCATGAAGCATTTGCCTCTCATGTTAGAGGGCTCAGCCAGAGCGTGGCTAAATCAGTTGGCACCCAGCAGCATCTTACACTTGGGAGGACCTCTCCCGAGTGTTGTCACAACCTTTGAAGGAACATGCAAGCGACCTGCAGGCCTTACAGAGTTGCGGTCTTGCGTACAGAAGCCGAATGAAACTCTGAGGGATACATCCAGAGGTGGATCACACTGCATCACTCGGTTGAGAATGTGCCAGACCATCAAGCAGTTTGTGCCTTCAAGGAAGGCGTTAAATACAGAGAGTTGAATCTGAAGTTCGGTCGAACTGGAGAGATGTCTCTGAATCGGATGATGGAGATTGCCACCAAGTACGCTAATGGTGAAGACGAAGACCGACTCCGGAGTGGCAAGCACAAGGCAGTCGCCCAAGAAACCGGAGGAAACTCCAGTCGGAAACAGAAGCGGAAGGCCGAGCCAGCCGCCCCTGGGGAGGCCCTGGCCGTAACCCAGGGAAATCAAGGGAAAACCCAAGGGCCCTGGAAGCCCAAGAAAGTCAAGGATCAAGATGGAAATGATGTTTTGGATCTGCCATGTCACATCCACACCAAGAAAGATGAAGAGGGTAATTTTATTTACCCAAAGCATACCACTCGACAGTGCCGGCTCCTGATCCAGCAGTTTCAGGGCAAGCAGCCCAAAGATAAGGAAAAAGAGCCGGACAGGGTTGAGGACAAGGAAGATAGTGACGATGGATACCCCCAAGTCAATTCCACCCTGATGATTTTTGCATGATGTCGAAAGCAAAAGTCGACTGAAAGTCATTAACCGTGAGGTGAACATGGTTGCTCCGGCAACACCCAGTTACCTGAAGTGGTCTCAGACTGCCATCACATTCGACCAGTCTGATCACCCGACGCACATTGCCACCCCTGGGAGGCAAGCTTTGGTGGTCGACCAGTTGTCGAAGGCACTCGACTGACCAAAGTCCTGATGGATGGTGGCAGTGGCCTGAACATACTGTACGCTGAAACTTTGAAAGGAATGGGCATTCCGATGTCCAGACTAGTACCAGTAACATGAGCTTCCACGGAGTCATTCCTGGCAAGAAAGCCGAATCACTCGGCCAGATTGCTCTTGATGTGGTTTTCGGTGATTCAAAGAATTACCGCAAGGAAAAGTTGACATTCGAGGTTGTGGACTTCCAAAGTGCTTATCATGCCATTTTGGGCAGGCCAGCTTACGCACGCTTCATGGCTCGACCATGTTACGTGTATCTCAAACTGAAGATGCCTGGCCCAAAGGTGTGATCACTGTTACAGGCAACCGAAAGAAAGCAGAAGAGTGTTTTCAGAAAGGCTCAAAGATCGCTGATGCTCAGATGGCAGTGGTCGAGCTGCAAGAGTACCAAAAGACTGCCGATCCGAGTGAATTGCTACGGGCCAAGAAGCCTGCTTCAGAATCAGCTTTTCAGTCGTCCGGTGAAACAAAGCCAGTCCACATTCACCCGACCGACCCCGATGCTGCCCCGACTCACATCTCAACGACGCTCGACTCCAAATAGGAAGAAGCGCTCGTCCAGCTCCTCCGTGAGAACTGGGACATCTTCGCATGGAAACCCTCTGACATGCCTGGAGTTCCCAGAGCTGGCTGAGCACCGTCTACGAGTCGACCCAAAATTCAAGCCTGTGAAGGAACATCTTCGACGGTCCGCCGTCCAGAAGAAGCAAGCCATTGGCGAGGAGGTGGCTCGGCTCTTAGCAGCACGAGTTCATCCGAGAGATTTACCACTCCGAGTGGCTCGCCAATGTCGTCATGGTCCCCAAGAAGGACAAGTCACTTCGCATGTGCATTGATTTCAAACATATCAATCGGGCCTGCCCGAAAGATCATTTTCCTCTCCCTCGCATCGACCAAATAGTCGACTCGACTGCGGGGTGCGAGAGATTGTCTTTTCTAGATGCCTATTCCGGGTACCATCAGATCCGTCTGTATGGACCCGACGAGATCAAAACAGCTTTCATCACTCCATTCGGATGCTTCTGTTACGTCACCATGCCGTTCGGCCTCAAGAACGCCGGAGCCACGTTCATGAGAATGATTCAGAAGTGTCTACTCACTCAAATCAGTCGGAATGTGGAGGCATACATGGATGATATTGTGGTCAAGTCACGGAAAGGTTCCGACCTGCGGACTGACCTTGCTGAAACCTTTGCCAACCTCAGGAGGTATGATATCAAGCTCAATCCATCAAAGTGCACGTTTCGGAGTTCCAGGTGGAAAGTTACTCGGTTTTCTCGTTTCCGAACGGGGGATCGATGCCAATCCTGAAAAAGTTGGCACCATACTCCGGATGAAGCGTCCTGTACGCGTGCACGATGTCCAAAAGCTTACAGGCTGCTTGGCCGCTCTAAGTCGATTCATTTCTCGTCTCGGTGAAAAGGCGTTGCCTCTTTACCGACTGATGAAGAAGTCTGACAAGTTCGAGTGGACTCCAGAAGCTGACGCAGCATTTGCAGAGCTCAAAGCTCTGCTCTCCACCCAGCCGGTGCTTGCTGCCCCAATCAGCAAAGAGCCTCTGCTGCTTTACATTGCAGCCACAGGACAAGTTGTCAGTACAGTACTTACGGTCGAGCGGGAAGAAGAAGGAAAGGCCTTCAGAGTTCAGCGCCCAGTCTATTATCTGTCTGAAGTTTTGACCCCTTCAAAACAAAGATACCCTCACTACCAGAAGCTTGTATATGGGATTTACATGACCACGAAGAAGGTTGCACATTACTTCTCTGACCACTCCATTACAGTCGTCAGCGACGCCCCACTGTCAGAGATTCTGCATAACAGAGATGCAACTGGTCGAGTGGCCAAGTGGGCGATTGAACTCCTTCCCTTAGATATCAAGTTTGAAGCAAAGAAGGCTATCAAGTCCCAAGCAATCGCAGATTTCATCGCCGAGTGGATTGAACAGCAACTTCCGACTCAAGTTCACTCGGAGCACTGGACCATGTTCTTCGATGGATCTAAGATGCTGAATGGTTCCGGTGCTGGGGTAGTATTAGTCTCCCCCCGAGGAGATAAGCTCAGATACGTTCTCCAGATTCACTTCGATTCCTCCAATAATGAAGCAGAATATGAAGCACTTTTGTATGGGTTGCGCATGGCCATTTCACTCGGCGTCCGTCGCCTCATGGTCTATGGCGACTCAGATTTGGTGGTTAATCAGGTGATGAAGGAGTGGGACGTCAGAAGTCCGGCATGACTGGTTATTGCAATGCAGTGAGAAAGCTAGAAAAGAAATTCGAGGGGTTGGAGCTTCATCACATCCCCCGACTGAAAAATCAGGCAGCTGACGATTTGGCAAAGATAGGCTCCAAGAGAGAAGCCATTCCCAGCAACGTGTTCCTGGAGCACATCCACTCGCCGTCAGTCAGGAAGATCATTTTACAGAAGAAGCCCCGCAGCCGAAAAGTGCCACAGATCCGACTGAAGTCGAAGTCCCTGCTGTGGTCGACCTAATCATGGAAGTCTTGGCAATCACTCCGACTGGACGATACCGTACATCGCGTATATCCTAAAGGAAAGAACTCCCGGAGGACGAGAAGAGGCTCGACAGATCGTCCGCCGATCCAAGGCCTTCACAGTCATAAAGGGACAGTTGTATAGAGAAAGCGCGACTGGAATCGGTCAGAAGTGCATAACACCAGAAGAGGGTCAGATAATCCTTGATGATATCCACTCGGGGACCTGTGGTCACCATGCGTCCTCTCGGACCATTGTGGCTAAAGCATACCGAGCGGGATTTTACTGGCCAAGAGCAAATGAGATGGCAAAAGAGATAGTCGACAAGTGTGGAGGGTGCCAGTTCTACTCCAACATGTCACACAAGCCTGCATCAGCCCTGAAGACCATTCCACTCGTCTGGCCCTTTGCTGTCTGGGGACTGGACATGGTTGGTCCACTGAGAACAGGCAGGAGTGGTTTCACTCATGTGCTTGTGGCAGTCGACAAGTTTACCAAATGGATTGAAGCTAAGCCTATCAAGAATCTTGATGCTTGCACTGCTATCAGTTTCGTCAGAGGGCTAACATTCAGATATGGAGTCCCGCATAGCATCATCACTGACAATGGGTCAAACTTCGATTCGGACAAGTTCAGAGCTTTTTGCGCCTCTCAAGGCACTCGAGTCGACTACGCATCGGTCGCCCATCCCCAGTCGAATGGACAAGCTGAAAGAGCAAATGGTCTGATTCTCAAAGGACTAAAGCCTCGACTGATGCGTGATCTCAAGCACGCGGCAGGTGCTTGGGTCGACGAGCTTCCGTCAGTTCTGTGGGGATTGAGGACCACCCTAACCGGTCGACTGGAAGAACTCCATTCTTTCTGGTTTATGGAGCCGAAGCAGTTCTGCCAAGTGATCTTCTTCACAACGCACCCCGAGTCGAACTTTACACCGAAGATGAAGCAGAACAAGCCCGGCAAGACGCAGTCGACCTCCTAGAAGAAGAGAGGGAGATGGCCATGATCAGATCGACCATTTATCAGCAAGACTTGCGTCGATTCCACGCCCGGAATGTGAAGAGTCGAGCCTTCCAAGAAGGAGATTTGGTCCTCCGAGTGGATCAACAGAAACCACACAAGCTTGCTCCTACTTGGGAAGGCCCCTTCATCGTCACCAAAGTCCTCCACAATGGAGCGTATCACTCTACAC
>NC_053023.1:135237787-135263080 GCF_003073215.2 Triticum urartu | reverse complement strand
TGTAGTTCGCATGCTAAAGCTTTTCTAATGTCAAGTACCATTTCCTTAGACCATGAGATTGTGCAACTCCCGGATACCGTAGGAATACTTTGGGTGTGCCAAACGTCACAACGTAACTCGGTGGCTATAAAGGTGCACCACGGGTATCTCCGAAAGTGTCTGTTGGGTTGGCACGAATCGAGACTGGGATTTGTCACTCCGTGTGACGGAGAGGTATCTCTGGGCCCACTCGGGAGGACATCATCATAATGTGCACAATGTGATCAAGGAGTTGATCACGGGATGATGTGTTACGGAACGAGTAAAGAGACTTGCCGGTAACGAGATTGAACAAGGTATCGGGATACCGACGATCGAATCTCGGGCAAGTATCGTACCGCTAGACAAAGGGAATTGATTATGTCCTTGACATCATGGTTCATCCGATGAGATCATCATGGAACATGTGGGAGCCAACATGGGTATCCAGATCCCGCTGTTGGTTATTGACCGGAGAGGTGTCTCGGTCATGTCTGCATGTTTCCCGAACCCGTAGGGTCTACACACTTAAGGTTCGATGAAGCTAGGGTTATAGGGAATAGATATACGTGGTTACCGAATGTTGTTCGGAGTCCCAGATGAGATCCCGGACGTCACGAGGAGTTCCGGAATGGTCCAGAGGTAAAGATTTATATATGGGAAGTCGTGTTTTGGTCGCCGGAAAGGTTTCGGGGTTTATCGGTAACATACCGGGACCACCGGGAGGGTCCCGGGGGTCCACCAAGTGGGGACACAATCCCCGGAGGGCTGCATGGGCCAAGTGTGGGAGGGAACCAGCCCCAGTTGGGCTAGTGCGCCCCCCCCCCCACAAGGGCCCAAGGCGCCTAAGGGGAGGAGGGGGGGCAAACCCTAAGGGTAGATGGGCCTTAGGGCCCATGCCTGGTGCGCCTCCCTCTCCCCCTCCACCTGGCCGCCACCCAGATGGGATCTGGGGGCTGCCGCCACCCCTAGGGAGGGAACCCTAGGTGGGGGCGCAGCCCCTCCCCTCCCCCTATATATACTTGAGGTTTGGGCTGCCCAAGACACACGAGTTCCTCTCCTTCTTGGCGCAGCCCTACCCCTCTCTTTCTCCTCATATCTCGCGGTGCTTGGCGAAGCCCTGCTGGATCACCATGCTCCTCCACCACCACCACGCCGTTGTGCTGCTGCTGGATGGAGTCTTCCTCAACCTCTCCCTCTCTCCTTGCTGGATCAAGGCATGGGAGACGTCACCGGGTTGTACGTGTGTTGAACGCGGAGGTGCCGTCCGTTCGGCACTAGGATCTCCGGTGATTTGGATCACGACGAGTACGACTCCTTCAACCCCGTTCTCTTGAAGGCTTCCGCTTAGCGATCTACAAGGGTATGTAGATGCCTTCTGCTTTCCCGCTCCGTTTGTTGGTTTCTCCATAGATAGATCTTGGTGACACGTAGGAAAATTTTGAATTTCTGCTACGTTCCCCAACAGTGGCATCATGAGCTAGGTCTATTGCGTAGATTCTATGCACGAGTAGAACACAAAGTAGTTGTGGGTGTTGATTTTGTTCAATATGCTTACCGTTACTAGTCCAATCTTGATTCGCGGATTGTGGGATGAAGCGGCCCGGACCGACCTTACACGTACTCTTACGTGAGACTGGTTCCACCGACTGACATGCACTAGTTGCATAAGGTGGCTAGCGGGTGTCTGTCTCTCCCACTTTAGTCGGATCGGATTCGATGAAAAGGGTCCTTATGAAGGGTAAATAGAAATTGGCATATCACGTTGTGGTTTTGGCGTAGTAAGAAACGTTTCTTGCTAGAAACCCATAGCAGCCATGTAAAAATGCAAACAAACAATAGAGGACGTCTAACTTGTTTTTGCAGGGTATTGCCGTGTGATGTGATATGCCAAAAGGATGGTGAATGAATGATATATGTGATGTATGAGAATTGATCATGTTCTTGTAATAGGAATCACGACTTGCATGTCGATGAGTTGACACCGGCAGGAGCCATAGGAGTTGTCTTAATTTATTATGACCTGCGTGTCAACATAAACGTCATGTAATTACTTTACTTTATTGCTAACCGTTAGCTGTAGTAGTAGAAGTAATAGTTGGCGAGACAACTTCATGAAGACACGATGATGCAGATCATGGTGCCATCCCGGTGACAATGATGATCATGGAGCCCCGAAGATGGAGATCAAAATGAGCAATATGATATTGGCCATATCATGTCACTATTTGATTGCATGTGATGTTTATCATGTTTATACATCTTATTTGCTTAGAACGACGGTAGTAAATAAGATGATCCCTCATTAAAATTTCAAGAAAGTGTTCCCCCTAACTGTGCACCGTTGCGAAAGTTCGTCGTTTCGAAGCACCACGTGATGATCGGGTGTGATAGATTCTTACGTTCGAATACAACGGGTGTTGACGAGCCTAGCATGTACAGACATGGCCTCGGAACACATGCAAAACACTTAGGGTTGACTTGACAGAGCCTAGCATGTACAGAACAAGCCTCGAACCAAGAGGACCGACCGAGAAAGGTCGAGCATGAAGTCGTATGGTAGATATCGATCAAACATGGAAGATTGTTCACCGATTGTTTGACTTAGTCCGTCTCACGTGATTGATCGGACACGGCCTAGTTGACTCGGATCATGTAATCCACTTAGATGACTAGAGGATGTCTAATCTGAGTGGGAGTTCCATAAGATGAACTTAATTTATCCTGAACATAGTCAAAAGGATTTTTGCAAATATGTTCGTAGCTCGCGCTTTAGTTCTACTGTTTAGATATGTTCCTAGAGAAAATTTAGTTGAAAGTTGATAGTAGTAATTATGCGGACTAGGTCCGTAAACTGAGGTTTGTCCTCATTGCTTCATAGAAGGCTTATGTCCTTAATGCACCGCTCAGTGTGCTGGAACCTCAAACGTCTGTCTGTGGATTGTTGCGAACAATCTGACATACACATTTCGATAACTACGTGATAGTTCAGTTAACGGTTTAGAGTTGAGGGCACCGAAGACGTTTTGAAACGTCGCGTAACATATGAGATGTTTCGAGGGCTGAAATTGGGATTTCAGGCTCGTGCCCACGTCAAGAGGTATAAGACCTCCGACGATTTTCTTAGCCTGCAAACTAAGGGAGAAAAGCTCAATTGTTGAGCTTGTGCTCAGATTGTCTGAGTACAACAATCATTTGAATCGAGTGGCAGTTGATCTTCTAGATGAGATAGTGATGTTTCTCTGAAGTCATTATCACCAAGCTGCTAGAGCTTCGTGATGAACTATGATATATCAGGGACATATATGATGATCCTTGAGATATTCGCGATGTTTGACACCACAAAAGTAGAAATCAAGAAGGAGCATCAATTGTTGATGGTTGGTGAAACCACTAGTTTCAAGAAGGGCAAGGGCAAGAAGGGATACTTCATGAAACGGCAAATCAGCTGCTGCTCTAGTGAAGAAACCCAAGGTTGAACCCAAACCCGAGACTAAGTGCTTCTGTAATAAGGGGAACAACCACTGGAGCAGAATTACCCTAGATACTTGGTAGATGAGAAGGCTGGCAAGGTCGATAGAAGTATATTGGATATACATTGTGTTAATGTGTACTTTACTAGTACTCCTAGTAGCACCATGGTATTAGATACCGGTTCGGTTGCTAAATGTTAGTAAACTCGAAATAAAAGGCTGCGGAGTAAACGGAGACTAGCTAAAGGTGAGCTGGCAATATGTGTTGGAAGTTTTTCCAAGCTTGATGTGATCAAGCATCGCACGCTCCCTCTACCATCGAGATTGGTGTTTGCGTTGAGCATAGACATGATTGGATTATGTCTATCGCAATACGGTTATTCATTTAAGGAGAATAATGGTTACTCTGTTTATTTGAATAATACCTTCAATGGTCTTGCACCTAAAATGAATGGTTTATTGAATCTCGATCGTAGTGATACACATGTTCATGCCAAAAGATATAAGATAGTAATGATAGTACCACCTACTTGTGGCACTACCACGTAAGTCATATCGGTATAAAACGCATGAAGAAGCTCCATGTTGATGGATCTTTGGGCTCACTCGTTTTGAAAAAAATTGAGACATGCGAACCATGTCTATTGGTAGTATATGCATGAAGAAGCTCCATGTTGATGGATCTTTGGGCTCACTCATTTTTGAAAAGTTTGAGACATGCGAACCATGTCTATTGGTGTATATGCATGAAGAAACTCCATGCAAATGGACCGTTTGGACTCACTTGATTTTGAATCACTTGAAGACATGCAAATCATACCACATGGGCGAGATGATTGAAAGCCTCGTTTTCAGTAAAATGGAACTAGAAAGCAACTTGTTGGAAGTAATACATTTTGATGTGTGCAGTCCAATGAGTGCTGAGGCATGTAGTGGATATCGTTATGTTCTTACTTCACAGATGATTCGAGTAGATATAGAGTATATTTACTTGATGAATCACGAGTCTGAATTATTGAAAAGGTTCAAGTAATTTCAGGGTGAAGTTGAAAGATCGTCGTGACAAGAGGATAAAAGATCTATGATATGATCATAGAGATGAATATCTGAATTACGAGTTTGGCACAGAATTAAGACATTGTGGAAATTGTTTCACAACTAATACAGCCTGGAACACCATAGTGTGATGGTGTGTCCGAACATCATAACTGCACCCTATTGGATATGATGCATACCATGATGTCTCTTATTGAATTACCATGATAGTTTATGGGTTAGGCATTAGAGACAACCACATTCACTTTAAAAAGGGCACCACGTAATTCCGATGAGGTGACACCGTATGAACTATAGTTTAGAGAAACCTAAGCTATCATTTCTTAAAAGTTTGGGGCTGCGACGCTTATGTGAAAAAGTTTCAGGCTGATAAGCTCGAACCCAAAGCGGATAAATGCATCTTCATAGGACACCCAAAACAGTTGGGTATACCTCCTGTCTCAGATCCGAAAGCAATAAGGGATTGTTTCTAGAATCGGGTCCTTTCTCGAGGAAAAGTTTCTCTCGAAAGAATGAGTGGGAGGATGGTGGAGACTTGATGAGGTTATTGAACCGTCACTTCAACTAGTGTATAGCAGGGCACAAAGAGTTGTTCCTGTGGCACCTACACCAATTGAAGTGGAAGCTTATGATATTGATCATGAGACTTCGGATCAAGTCACTCCCAAACCTCGTAGGATGACAAGGATGCGTACTACTTTCAGAGTGGTACGTAATCCTGTCTTGGAAGTCATGTTGCTAGACAACAATGAACCTACGAGCTATGGAGAAGCGATGGTGGGGCTCGGATTCCGATAAATGGCATGAGGCCATAAAATCCGGAGAGAGGATCCATGTATGAAAACAAAGTGTAGACTTTGGCAGAACGGCTTGATGGTCGTAAGGCTGTTGAGTACAGATGGATTTTTAAAAGGAAGACGGACAATGATGGTAAATGTCACCATTAAGAAAGCTCGACTTGTCGTTAAGATGTTTTCCGACAAGTTCAAGGAGTTGACTATGATGATTACTTTCTCACTCGTAGCGATGCTAAGAGTCTGTTGGAATTATATTAGCGATTACTGCATTATTTATGAAATCTTGCAGATAGGATGTCAAAACATTGTTTCCTCGACGATTTTCTTGAGAGAAAGGTTGTATGTGATACAACCGGAAGGTTTTGTCAATCCTGAAAGATGCTAATAAGTATGCAAAGCTCCAGCAATCCTTCTAAGGACTGGAGTAAGCATCTCGGAGTTGGAATGTATGCTTTGATGAGATGATCAAAGATTTTGGGTTATACAAAGTTTATGAGAAACTTGTATTTCCAAAGAAGTGAGTGGGAGCACTATAGAATTTCTGATGAAGTATATGTTGTTGACATATTGTTGATCAGAAATGACGTAGAATTTCTGGAAAGCATATAGGGTTATTTGGAAAGTGTTTTTCAATGGAAAGCCTGGATTAAGCTACTTGAACATTGAGCATCAAGATCTATAAGGATAGATCAAAACGCTTAATGGTACTTTCAAATGAGCACATACCTTGACATGATCTTGAAGGTGTTCAAGATGGATCAGTCAAAGAAGGAGTTCTTGCCTGAGTTGTAAGGTATGAAGTTAAGACTTAAAGCTCGACCACGGCAGAAGAAAGAGGAAGGACGAAGGTCGTCCCCTATGCTTTTGTCATAGGCTCTATACGGTATGCCATGCTGAGTACCGCACCTGATGTGTGCCTTGCCACATATCTGGCAAGAGGGTACAAAGGTAATCTAGGAGTAGATCACCAGATAGCGGTCTAAATTATCCTTAGAGGAATAAGGATATGTTTCTCGGTTATGGAGGTGATAAAGAGTTTGACGTAAAGAGTTACGTCGATGAAAGCTTAACACCTATCCGGATAGCTCTGAGTAGAGATACCGGATACGTATAATGGAATAGCTCCAACTAGAACAGTTATTTGAAATGGCTCCAAATGTAGCGTAGTAGTTGCATCTACAAGATGACATAGAAATTTGCGAAGTACATACAGATCTGAATGTTGCAGACCCGTTGACTGAAACCTCTCTCACAAGCATAACATGACCAAACCCAAAACTCTTTGGGTGTTAGTCACATGGGGATGTGACCTTGAGTGTTAATCACATATCGATGTGAACTGGATTATTGACTTCTAGTGCAAGTGGGAGACTGTTGGAAATATGCCCTAGAGGCAATAATAAATTGGTTATTATTATATTTCCTTGTTCATGATAATCGTTTATTATCCATGCTAGAATTGTATTGATAGGAAACTCAGATACATGTGTGGATACATAGACAACACCATGTCCCTAGTAAGCTCTAGTTGACTAGCTCGTTGATCAACAGATGGTTACGGTTTCCTGACCGTGGACATTGGATGTCATTGATAACGGGATCACATCATTGGGAGAATGATGTGATGGATAAGACCCAATCCTAAGCCTAGCACAAAGATCGTGCAGTTCGTATGCTAAAGCTTTTTCTAATGTCAAGTATCATTTTCTTAGACCATGAGATTGTGCAACTCCCGGATACCGTTGGAATATTTGGGTGTGCCAAACGTCACAACGTAACTGGGTGGCTATAAAGGTACACTACAGGTATCTCTGAAAGTGTCTGTTGGGTTGGCACGAATCGAGACTGGGATTTGTCACTCCGTGTGACGGAGAGGTATCTCTGGGCCCACTCGGTAGGACATCATCATAATGTGCATAATGTGATCAAGGAGTTGATCACGGGATGATGTGTTACGGAACGAGTAAGGAAGCTTGCCGGTAACAAGATTGAACAAGGTATCGGGATACCGACGATCGAATCTCGGGCAAGTACAATACCGCTAGACAAAGGGAATTGTATACGGGATTGATCGAATCCTCGACATCGTGGTTCATCCGATGAGATCATCATGAAACATGTGGGAACCAACATGGGTATCCAGATCCTGCTGTTGGTTATTGACCGGAGAACGTCTCGGTCATGTCTGCATGGTTCCCGAACCCGTAGGGTCTACACACTTAAGTTTCGATGACGCTAGGGTTATAAGGAATAGATATACGTGGTTACCGAATGTTGTTCGGAGTCCCGGATGAGACCCTGGACGTCACGAGGAGTTCCGGAATGGTCCGGAGGTAAAGATTTATATATGGGATGTCCTGTTTTGATCACCGGAAAAGTTTCGGGTTTTATCGGTAATGTACCGGGACCACCGGGAGGGTCCCGGGGGTCCACCAAGTGGGGCCACCAGCCCCAGAGGGCAGCATGGGCCAAGTGTGGGAGGGGACCAGCCCCAGGTGGGCTGGTGCGCCCCCCCACCAAGGCCCAAGGCGCAAGGGAGAGTGGAAGGGGGCAAACCCTAGGCTCAGATGGGCCTAAGGCCCACCTAGTGGTGCGCCCCCTCTCTCCCCCCTTGGCCGCCCCCCTAGATGGGATCTAGGGCTGGCCGCCACCCCTAGGGGTGGAAACCTAGGTGGGGCGCAGCCCCTCCCCTCCCCCTATATATACTTGAGGTTTTGGGCTGCTAGACAGACGATTTGATCTCTCCCTGGCACAGCCCTACCTCTCTCCTCCTCGTCTCTTGCGGTGCTTGGCGAAGCCCTGCTGGAGTACCACGCTCCTCCACCACCACCACGCCGTTGTGCTGCTGCTGGATGGAGTCTTCCTCAACCTCTCCCTCTCTCCTTGCTGGATCAAGGCATGGGAGACGTGACCGGGCTGTACGTGTGTTGAACGCGGAGGTGTCGTCCGTTCGGCACTAGGATCTCCGGTGATTTGGATCACGACGAGTACGACTCCTTCAACCCCGTTCTCTTGAAAGCTTCCACATAGCGATCTACAAGGGTATGTAGATGCACTCTCCTTCCCCTCGTTGCTGGTTTCTCCATAGATAGATCTTGGTGACACGTAGGAAAATTTTGAATTTCTGCTACGTTCCCCAACAGTTTCTAGGAAGAACGTTTCTTACCTACGCCAAAACCACAACGTGATATGCCAATTTCTATTTACCCTTCATAAGGACCCTTTTCATCGAATCCGATCCGACTAAAGTGGGAGAGACAGACACCCGCTAGCCACCTTATGCAACTAGTGCATGTCAGTCGGTGGAACCAGTCTCACGTAAGAGTACGTGTAAGGTCGGTCCGGGCCGCTTCATCCCACGATGCCGCCGAATCAAGATAAGACTAGTAACGGCAAGTAAATTGACAAAATCAACGCCCACAACTGCTTTGTGTTCTACTCGTGCATAGAAACTACGCATAGACCTAGCTCATGATGCCACTGTTGGGGATCGTAGCAGAAATTCAAAATTTTCTACGCATCACCAAGATCAATCTATGGAGTAATCTAGCAACGAGGAGAAGGAGAGTGCATCTACATACCCTTGTAGATCGCTAAGCGGAAGCGTTCATGTGAACGGGGTTGATGGAGTCGTACTCGTCATGATCCAAATCACCGATGATCCTAGTGCCGAACGGACGGCACCTCCCTGTTCAACACACGTACAGCCCGGTGACGTCTCCTACACCTTGATCCAGCAAGGGGAGAAGGAGAGGTTGGGGAAGACTCCATCCAGCAACAGCACGAGGGCGTGGTGGTGGTGGAGGAGCGCGGGACTCCAGCAGGGCTTCACCAAGCACTACGAGAGACGAGGAGGGAGAGAGGTAGGGCTGCGCCAATAGGGAGAGCAAATCACACGTGTTGGGCAGCCCCATACCTCAAGTATATACAGGGGGAGGGGAGGGGCTGCGCCCCCACCTAGGTTTCCACCCCTAGGGCTGGCGACCAGCCCTAGATCCCATCTAGGGGGGCGGCCAAGGGGGGAGAGAGGGGGGCGCACCACTAGGTGTGCCTTAGGCCCATCTGAGCCTAGGGTTTCCCCCTTTTCCCTTCTCTCTTCGCCTTGGGCCCTGGTGGGGGGGGGCGCACCAGACCACCTGGGGCTGATCCCCTCTCACACTTGGCCCACGCAGCCCTCTGGGGCAGGTAGCCCCACCTGGTGGACCCCCGGGATCCTCCCGGTGGTCCCGGTACGTTACCGATAGCACCCGAAACTTTTCCGGTGACCAAAACAGGACTTCCCATATATAAATCTTTACCTCCAGACCATTCCGGAACTCCTCGTGATGTCCGGGATCTCATTCGGGACTCCGAACAACATTCGGTAACCGCGTACATACTTTCCCTATAACCCTAGCGTCATCGAACCTTAAGTGTGTAGACCCTACGGGTTCGGGAACGATGCAGACATGACCGAGGCACCTCTCCAGCCAATAACCAACAGCGGGATCTGTGGCTCCCACATGTTCCACGATGATCTCATCCGATGAACCACGATGTCAAGGACTTAATCAATCCCGTATACAATTCCCTTTGTCTAGCGGTACGATACTTGCCCGAGATTCGATCGTCGATATCCCGATACCTTGTTCAATCTTGTTACCGGCAAGTCTCTTTACTCGTTCCGTAACACATCATCCCGTGATCAACTCCTTGGTCACATTGTGCACATTATGATGATGTCCTACCGAGTGGGCCCAGAGATACCTCTCCGTCACACGGAGTGACAAATCCCAGTCTCGATTCGTGCCAACCCAACAGACACTTTCGGAGATACCTGTAGTGTACCTTTATAGCCACCCAGTTACGTTGTGACGTTTGGCACACCCAAAGCACTCCTACGGTATCCGGGAGTTGCACAATCTCATGGTCTAAGGAAATGATACTTGACATTAGAAAAGCTTTAGCTTTCGGAGATACCTGTAGTGTACCTTTATAGCCACCCAGTTACGTTGTGACGTTTGGCACACCCAAAGCACTCCTACGGTATCCGGGAGTTGCACAATCTCATGGTCTAAGGAAATGATACTTGACATTAGAAAAGCTTTAGCAAACGAACTACACGATCTTCTGCTAGGCTTAGGATTGGGTCTTGTCCATCACATCATTCTCCTAATGATGTGATCCTGTTATCAACGACATCCAATGTCCATGGTCAGGAAACTGTAACCATCTATTGATCAACGAGCTAGTCAACTAGAGGCTTACTAAGGACATGGTGTTGTCTATGTATCCACACATGTATCTGAGTTTCCTATCAATACAATTCTAGCATGGATAATAAACGATTATCATGAACAATGAAATATAATAATAATAACTAATTTATTATTGCCTCTAGGGCATATTTCCAACAGGCAACCACCATCTTTGTGGGAGCCGTTCTTATTGTGATCGAAGACAAGCTGGTAAACACGTATTGAAGGAAACATGCCCTAGAGGCAATGATAAAGTTGTTGTTTATATTTCCTTATATCATGATAAATGTTTATTATTCATGCTAGAATTGTATTAACCAGAAACTTAGTACATGTGTGAATACATAGACAAACATAGTGTCCCTAGTATGCCTCTACTTGACTAGCTCGTTAATCAAAGATGGTTAAGTTTCCTAGCCATGGACATGTGTTGTCATTTGATGAACGGGATCACATCATTAGAGAATGATGTAATCGACAAGACCCATCCATTAGCTTAGCATAATGATCGTTCAATTTTATCTCTTCATGACTTATACATGTTCCTCTGACTATGAGATTATGCAACTCCCGAATACCGGAGGAACACCTTGTGTGCCATCAAACGTCACAATGTAACTGGGTGATTATAAATATGCTCTACAGGTGTCTCCAATGATGTTTGTTGAGTTGGCATAGATAGAGATTAGGATTTGTCACTCTGTCTACCCAAGAGGTATCTCTGGGCCCTCTCGATAATGCACATCACTATAAGCCTTGCAAGCAATGTGACTAATGAGTTAGTTGCGGGATGTAGCATTACGGAATGAGTAAAGAGACTTGCCGGTAACGAGATTGAACTAGGTATTGAGATACCGACGATCAAATCTCGGGCAAGTAAGATACCGATGACAAAGGGAACAACGTATACTGTTATGCGGTTTGACCGATAAAGATCTTCGTAGCATATGTAGGTACCAATATGAGCATCCAGGTTCCGCTATTGGTTATTGACTGGAAGTGAGTCTCCGTTATGTCTACATAGTTCTCCAACCCGTAGGGTCCGCACGCTTAACGTTCGGTGACGATCGGTATTATGAGTTTATGTGTTTCGATGTACCAAAGGTAGTTCGGAGTTCCGGATTTGATCACGGACATGACGAGGAGTCTCGGAATGGTCGAGACATAAAGATCGATATATTGGAAGCCTATGTTTGGACATTGGAATGATTCCGATTGGTTCGAGCATTTTTCCGGAGTACCGGGAGGTTACCGGAACCCCCCGGGAGTATATGGGCCTTATTGGGCCTTAGTGGAATAGAGGATAGGGAAGGGAAAAGAGGGCGGCGCGCCCCCAAGCCCAATCCAAATTGGGAGGGGGGCTGCCCCCCTTTCCTTCCTTCCTCTCCTACTCCTACTTGGAAAGGGGGGAGTCCTACTCCCGGGAGTAGGACTCCCCTAGGGCGCGCCATAGAGAGGGCTGGCCATCCCCCTCCTCCACTCCTTTATATACGGGGGAGGGGGGCACCCCATGGACACACAAGTTGATCATTGATCTTTTAGCCGTGTGCTGTGCCCCCCTCCACCATAATCCACCTTGGTTATATCGTAGCGGTGCTTAGGCGAAGCCCTATTCCGGTAGCATCATCATCACCGTCATCACGCCGTCGTGTTGACTAAACTCTCCCTCGAAGCTCTACTAGGCCGTGAGTTCGCAGGGCGTCACCGAGCTGAACGTGTGCAGATCGTGGAGGTGCCGTACGTTCGGTACTAGGGATCGGTCGATTGTGAAGACGTATGACTACATCAACCGTGTTGTCATAACGCTTTTGCTTACGGTCTACGAGGGTACATGGATGACACTCTTCCCTCTCGTTGCTATGCATCACCATGATCTTGCGTGTGCGTAGGACTTTTTTTGAAATTACTCCATTCCTCAACAGTGGCATCTGAACCAGGTTTATGCGTAGATGTTATATGCACGAGTAGAACACAAAGGAGTTGTGGGCGTGGGTATATACATATTGCTTGCTGTCACTAGTTGATTCTTGATTCAACGATATTGTTGGATGAAGCGGCCCAGACCAACATTACGCGTACGCTTATGCGAGACTGGTTCTACCGACGTGCTTTGCACACAGGTGGCTAGTGGGTGTCTGTTTCTCCAGCTTTAGTTGAATCGGATTCAATGAACATGGTTCTTTCTAAAGATCAAAAAGCAATCATTATACCGCGTTGTGATTTTTGATACGTAGGTAAGAACAGTTCTTGCTTAGCCCGTAGCAGCCACGTAAAACTTGCAACAACAAAGTAGAGGACGTCTAACTTGTTTTTGCACGCATGCTGTGATGTGATATGGTCAAGACGTGATGAGATATAAATTGTTGTATGAGATGATCATGTTTTGTTAAAGTTATCAGCAACTGGCAGGAGCCTTATGGTTGTCTCTTTGCATAAGATGCAAGCGCCAAATAATTCCTTTACTTTATCGCTATGCGATTGCAATAGTTGCAATAGCAATAGTTGGTGGGACGACCATGTGATGATACGTTGATAGAGATCAAGATGATGGAGATCATGGTGTCATGCCGGTGACGATAGAGATCATGACGGTGTTTTGGAGATGGAGATCAAAGGCGCAAGATGATGATGGCCATATCATGTCAATATTTTGATAGCATGTGATGTTTATCCTTTATGTATCTTATTTTGCTTAGTTCGGCGGTAGCATTATAAGATGATCTCTCACTAAATTTCAAGGTATAAGTGTTCTCCCTGAGTATGCACCGTTGCGACAGTTTGTCGTGCCTGAAGGAAATATGCCCTAGAGGCAATAATAAAGTTATTATTTATTTCCTTATTTCATGATAAATGTTTATTATTCATGCTAGAATTGTATTAACCGGAAACATAATACATGTGTGAATACATAGACAAACAGAGTTTCACTAGTATGCCTCTACTTGACTAGCTCGTTAATCAAAGATGTTTGAGTTTCCTAGCCATGGACATGAGTTGTCATTTGATTAACGGGATCACGTCATTAGGAGAATGATATGATTGACTTGACCCATTCCGTTAGCTTAGCACTTGATCGTTTAGTTTGTTGCTATTGCTTTCTTTATGACTTATACATGTTCCTATGACTATGAGATTATGCAACTCCCATTTACCGGAAGAACATTTTGTGTTCTACCAAACGTCACAACGTAACTGGGTGATTATAAAGGTGCTCTACAGGTGTCTCCGAAGGTACTTGTTGGGTTGGCGTATTTCGAGATTAGGATTTGTCACTCCGATTGTTGTAACGCCCCGAGACCGTTGCGCCAGGTGTCTTCCAGTTATTCGCTGTTGTTGCCTTGTCATTTGTTTGCGTGTCATGCATTTCATATCATGTCATCATGTGCATCGCATTTGCATACGTGTTCGTCTCATGCATCCGAGCATTTTCCCCGTTGTCCGTTTTGCAATCCGACACTCCTACGTCCTCCGGCGCCCCCTTTTGCTCTTTTCGTGACGGGTGTTAAACCTTCTCGGAATGGACCAGATTTGCCAAGCGGCCTTGGTACACCACCGGTAGACCGCCTGTCAAGTTTCGTGCCATTTGGAGTCCGTTTGATACTCCAACGGTTAACCGGGGAACCATAAAGGCCTTGTGTGTGTTGCAGCCCAACACCCCTCCAAAGTGGCCCAATAACCCATCCAAAACCCCTCCATCCTCTCGGTCGTTCGATCACGATCGCGTGGTCGAAAATCGCACCTCATTTGGACTCTCCTAACTCCCTCTACCTATATATATGTGTGCCTCCCCGAAATTTTCGCGGATGAACCCTAACCTTCTCCTCCTACGCGCGTCCGGACGCGTCCGTGCCGCGCCGGACATGTCCGCCGCACCCGTCCACCTCACTCCGACCAATCGGGTCGTGCCACATCAGCCTCACCGCCGCCCGCGCCCAACCGTAGCGCGCCACCTGTCCTCCACCGCGCCTCCTCTCTCTCCCCGCCGCCGCGGCCCGCCAAGGCCCGACGCCGGCCCGCCCCGGGCCGCGACCGGGCCTGCACCGCCCGCGCCTCGAGCCCGTCGTCCTCGCCGCTGATCTCCGCCTCGCCCCCGGCTTCCCCGCCGCTGCGCGCCTTGCTCGCCAGCGTCCTGCGCCGCCGCCTTGCGCTCTCGACCGCCCGGATCTCCGCCGCCTCCATGCCGCTGCCGCGCCGCTCCACCGCTTCCACTGCCGCCCCGCGCCACCGCCCTTTGCGCGTGCGCCGCCGCCCGGCCTAGTCAGCGCCGCCTCCGCCGCCGCCCCTCGTCACCCGAGTCCGTGCCGACCTCGCCAGAGCCCGTCCCGCGCCGGATCCCGTCGGGTGGACGAGATCCACCCG
The DNA here is from genome assembly GCF_003073215.2 of Triticum urartu. Taxonomy (NCBI): domain Eukaryota; kingdom Viridiplantae; phylum Streptophyta; class Magnoliopsida; order Poales; family Poaceae; genus Triticum; species Triticum urartu. The sequence continues at coordinate 135,248,140 of NC_053023.1, read as the reverse complement.
CTCCACCAACCAAACACGCCTCGTCTCGCGCCGGATCTGTCCATCCCGCACAACATCATCCAGTTTCCCGGAGGTTGATTTTTTTCTCTAAGTCCCCAGATCTGTGTTATTTCAGGCCATTTTCATTGCATCATAACTCCTCATCCGTAGATCCGTTTTGCATGCATGATATATCAAAATGTTCATTTGGATGTGCTCTTAATTTTGTTCCATTGCACCATGCTTGTTTGAGTCCATCTTGATGCCCAAATGTTTGATGCAAGAGTGCTATAAAATGTTAGTTCCTATTACTTAGCAGATCTTGAGCATTTGTCATTTTTGCCATGATTATTGTGTGCTGCATATAGTCATGAGCTCTACATGTGTTTTGGGCTATGCCATGCCATCTTTACAGGGATGTATGCCATGTATTTTTGTGATCATTTTGGTGACTAGCACATGCATGCAAAGTAGCTCTCATGATGTTGCTGATTTCAGGGACTTGGAATTTCACTAAGTCATTTCCCTGTTGTTATTTTTATGCCATGTGTTCATGTTGCTACAGAGAGATCCATGCTTCTTTTGAGTATGTTAAGTAAGGATGATTTTGACATATGGTTATGCTCTATCCATCCATGTCCCTGTTTGCATTTATGGAGTGCCCTAGCATGACTCAATCTTGCTCTACTTTTGCTATAAAATGTTCCTGGCAGATTGTTTACGTGTTAATCAATTTTGCCAAGGTTGTTGTAGTTTATCCATGCATGCTATGAGATTGTTCTTGCCATGTTTAGCTTCTTGATCATGTCTTCTTGCTGATAGTATGCTTAGCTTGTCATGCAATGCCTTGTGTTGAGTGCATCAAGCTCGCAAACATGCCTTCATAATTCTGTTTATGCCATGCCTAGTTTTTTGCTAAGTCTGAATCTGTTAACGAAACTTGCTATGTTTACATGGGTGCCATCATATCTTCTGATCCTTTTTGGCTTATGGTCAGTAAGGGACTTTTCTTATATGCTTTGAGTAGATTCATGCCATTCCTTGTATTGCTATGTTCTGTTCCTATAGCATGTTGTTATCTTGCTCTAAACATTGCTTCCTGATGTTAAATCCTGACATGTTAGTATTTTCACTAAGTCTGTGATGCTGATATCTTTTGCCCTTTTGCCATGCTTGCTCTTGTGTGTTTTAGCCATAGCTCAGTGTTCATCTTTTGTCAAGCATCTTGAGTAGATCACTGCCATGTGCTTTGTTGCTATGTTGGAGTGCAGTAGCTTGGTTTCTTGTTGCATTCTAGATAGCATCGTGCTGTTAATCGCAGAATGGTGCCATTATTGTTTTGCTTGCCATTTGCAAACCGTGCATCCGTTTTTGGTGATCTTTATATCGATTTCGACCGAAATCAACTCATCTTTCCAGCGGCACTCTTGGTTTGCCAAGTTGAGGCCTGGTTCAATCTTTCCTTTCCGGAGCACGCATATGCATTGCATATCACATCCAGCATATCATGCCATGTTTTGCATCATGTTGCTTGCGCATTGCACCGTGGTTGATTGCTGTTTCCTTTGCTTGTGCTCTTGCTTTGGGTAGAGCCGGGAGACGAGTACGTGATCGAGGAACCCGTTGAGTATGCTTACGAAGATCAAGCTCTCGTCAACTCGGAGAACTTTGTAGGCAAGATGACCATACCCTCGAAATCACTTCTATCTTTGCTTGCTAGTTGCTCGCTCTATTGCTATGTCGCAATACCTACCACTTGCTTTATCACGCCTCCCATATTGTCATGTCAAGCCTCTAACCCACTTTTCCTAGTAAACCGTTGTTTGGCTATGTTACCGCTTTGCTCAGCCCCTCTTATAGCGTTGCTAGTTGCAGGTGAAGATTAAAGTTTGTTCCATGTTGGAACATGGTTATTGTTGGGATATCACAATATATCTTATTTAATTAATGTATCTATATACTTGGTAAAGGGTGGAAGGCTCGGCCTTATGCCTGGTGTTTTGTTCCACTCTTGCCGCCCTAGTTTCCATCATATCGGTGTTATGTTCCTTGATTTTGCGTTCCTTACGTGGTTGGGTTATAATGGGAACCCCTTGACAGTTCACTTTGAATAAAACTCCTCCAGCAAGGCCCAACCTTGGTTTTACCATTTGCCACCTAAGCCTTTTTCCCTTGGGTTCTGCAGACTCAAGGGTCATCTTTATTTTAAACCCCTGGGCCAGTGCTCCTCTGAGTGTTGGTCCAACCTGTCAGCCGCCGGTGGCCACTAGGGGCAACTCTGGGCTGGCCTACCGTAAGTTTGGACAATCCGGTGTGCCCTGAGAACGAGATATGTGCAGCTCCTATCAGGATTTGTTGGCACATTCGGGTGGCTTTGCTGGTCTTGTTTTACCATTGTCGAAATGTATTGTAACCGGGATTCCGAGTCTGATCGGGTCTTCCTGTGAGAAGGAATATCCTTCGTTGACTGTGAGAGCTTGTGATGGGCTAAGTTGGGACACCCCTGCAGGGTTTTGAACTTTTGAAAGCCGTGCCCGCAGTTATGGGCAGATGGGAATTTGTTAATATCCGGTTGTAGAAAACCTGACACTTAACTTAATTTAAAATGAATCAACCGCGTGTGTAGCCGTGATGGTCTCTTCTCGGTGGGGTCCAGGAAGTGACATGGCTTTGGAGTTATGTTTGAACGTAAGTAGTTTCAGGATCACTTCTTGATCATTTCTAGTTCACGACCGTGCTTTGCTTCTCTTCTCGCTCTCATTTGCGTAAGTTAGCCACCATATATGCTTAGTGCTTGCTGCTGCTCCACCTCACTACCCTTTCCTACCCAAAGCTTAAATAGTCTTGATCTCGCGGGTGTGAGATTGCCGAGTCCTCGTGACTCATAGATTACTTCCAAACAGTTTTAGGTGCCGATGATACCAGTGCAGGTGATGCAACTGAGCTCAAGTGGGAGCTCGATGAAGATCGTGTTCGTTGTGTTGTTTCGTTTCCTTTCGATCAGTAGTGGAGCCCAGTTGGGGCGATCGGGGATCTAGCAATTGGGGTTGTCTTTTCTTTATGTTGGTTCCATAGTCGGACCTTGATTGTATTCTGGATGATGTAATGCTATATTTATGTATTGTGTGAAGTGGCAATTGTGAGCCAACTCTTTATCCCTTTCTTATTCAGTACATAGGATGTGTAAAGATTACCCCTCTTCCGACATGCCTACTATGCGGCTATGCCTCGAAGTCATGCTCCGACACGTGGGAGATATAGCCGCATCATGGGTGTTTCATTGTCGGAGAGGTATCTCTGGGCCCACTCGGTAATACACATCACTTAAGCCTTGCAAGCATTGCAACTAATGAGTTAGTTGCGGGATGATGTATTACGGAACGAGTAAAGAGACTTGCCGGTAACGAGATTGAACAAGGTATTGAGATACCGACGATCGAATCTCGGGCAAGTAACATACCGATGACAAAGGGAACAACGTATGTTGTTATGCGATTTGACCGATAAAGATCTTCGTAGAATATGTAAGAGCTAATATGAGCATCCAGGTTCCGCTATTGGTTATTGGCCGGAGACGTGTCTCGGTCATGTCTACATAGTTCTCGAATCCGTAGGGTCCGCACGCTTAAAGTTTCGGTGACGATTGTATTATGAGTTTATGTGATTTGATGTACCGAAGGTAGTTCGTAGAGTCCCGGATGAGATCGGGGACATGACGAGGAGTCTCAAAATGGTCGAGACGTAAAGATCGATATATTGGACGACTATATTCGGACATTGGAAAGGTTCTGAGTGATTCGGGTATTTTCGGAGTACCGGGGAGTTACGGGAATTCACCGGGAGAAGTATTGGGCCTTATTGGGCCATACGGGAATAGAGGAGAGAGGCCAAAAGGAAGGAGGCGCGTGCCCCCCTCTGGTCCGAATTGGACAAGGGGTGTAGCCCCCTTTTCCTTCTCCCTCTTCTCCCTCTTTCCTTCTCTCCCTCCGGAAAGGAAAGGGGAATCCTACTAGGACTTGGGAGTCCTAGTAGGACTCCCCACACTTGGTGCGCCTCCTCTAGGGCCGGCCTCTCCCTCCCTCCTTTATATACGGGGGCAGGAGGGCACCTCTAGACACACAAGTTGATCTGTTGATCTCTCCCAGCCGTGTGCGGTGCCCCCCTCCACCATAATCCACCTCGATCATATCGTAGCGGTGCTTAGGTGAATCCCTGCGTCGGTAGCATCATCATCACCGTCATCACGCCATCGTGCTGACGGAACTCTCCCTTGAAGCTCTGCTGGATCGAAGTTTGTGGGACGTCATCGAGCTGAACGTGTGCTGAACTCGGAGGTGCCGTACGTTCGGTACTTGATCGGTCGGATCGTGAAGACGTACGACTACATCAACCGCGTTGTGCTAACGCTTCCGCTTTCGGTCTACAAGTGTACGTGGACAACACTCTCCCTCTCGTTGCTATGCATCACCATGATCTTGTGTGTGCGTAGGATTTTTTTTGAAATTACTACGTTCCCCAACAGTGCCGAGACACCACGTGATGATCGGGTGTGATAAGCTCTACGTTCACATACAACGTGTGCAAGCCAGTTTTGCACACGCGGAATACTCGGGTTTAACTTGACAAGCCTAACATATGCAGATATGGCCTCAGAACACTGGAGACCGAAAGGTCGAGCGTGAAGCGTATAGTAGATATGATCAACATAGTGATGTTCACCATTGAAAACTACTCCATCTCACGTGATGATCGGACATGGTTTAGTTGATTTGGATCATGTGATCATTTAGATGACTAGAGGGATGTCTATCTAAGTGGGAGTTCTTAAGTAATATGATTAATTGAACTTTAATTTATCATGAACTTAGTTCTGATAGTATTTGCATATCTATGTTGTAGATCAACAGCTTGCGATGTAGCTCCCCGTTTATTTTTTGATATGTTCCTAGAGAAAAATAAGTTGAAAGATGATAGTAGCAATGATGCGGACTGGGTCGATGATCTGAGGATTATCCTCATTGCTGCACAGAAGAATTATTTCCTTGATGCACCTCTAGGTGATCAGCCTATTGCAGGAGCAGATGCACACGTTATGAACGTTTAACAAAGCTCAGTATGATGACTACTTAATAGTTTAGTGCACCATGCTTTACGGCTTAGAACTGGGACTTCAAAAACGTTTTGTATGCCACGGAACATATAAGATGTTCTGAGAGTTGAAATTGGTATTTCATACTCATGCCCGTGTCGAGAGGTTGGAGACCACTGACAGTACTTTGCCTACAAGGTGGAGGAGAATAGCTCAACCATTGAGCATGTGCTCAGATTGTCTGGGTACTACAATTGCTTGAATCAAGTGGGATTTAATCTTCCAGATAAGATAGTAGTTGATAAAGTTCTCTAGTCACTATCACCAAGTTACTAGAACTTAGTGATGAACTATAATATGCAAGGGATGACGAAAGTAATTCCCAAGCTCTTCGTGATGCTGAAATCGGTGAAGGTAGAAATCAAGAAATAGCATCAAGTGTTGATGGTTAACAAGACCACTAGTTTCAAGAAAAGAGCAAAGGGAAGGAAAGAGGAACTTTAAAGAAGAAAGGCAAGCAAGTTGCCACTCCCATGAAGAAGCTCAAAGCTAGACCCAATCCTGGAACTGAGTGCTTCTACTGCAAAGGAAATGGTCACTAGAAGTGGAACTGCCCTAGATACTTGGCAGATAAGAAGGATGGAAAAGTGAACAAAGGTATATATTTGATATACATGTTATTGATGTGTACTTTACTAGGGTTTATAACAACACCTCAGTATTTGATACTGGTTCAGTTACTAAGAGTAGTAACTCGAAACGGGAGTTGCAAAATAAACAGAGACTAGTTAAGGGCGAGGTGATGGTGTGAGTTGGAAGTAATTCCAAGGTTGATAAGATCACCATCGCACACTCCCTTTACCTTCGGGATTAGTGTTGAACCTAAAATAAATTTTATTTGGTGTTTGCGTAAAACATAATATGATTGGATCATGTTTATTGCAATATAGTTATTCATTTAAGTCAAGGATAATTGTTATTCTGTTTACATGAATAAAACCTTCTGAGGTCATACACCCAAGGTGAATGGTTTATTGAATCCCGATCGTAGTAATACACATATTCATAATATTGAAGCCGAAATATGCAAAGTTAATAATGATAGTGCAACTTATATGTGGCACTGCTGTTTAGGTCATATTGGTGTAAAGCGCATGAAGAAACACCATGTTGATGGGCTTTTGGAATCACTTGATTATGAATCATTTGATGCTTGCGAACCATGCCTCATGGGCAAGATAACTAAAACTCCGTTCTCCGGAACAATGGAGCAAGCAACTGACTTATTGAAAATAATACATAGTGATGTATGCAATCCGATGAGTGTGGAGGCTCGTGGCGGGTATCGTTATTTTCTGATCTTCATAGATGATTTGAGCAGATATAGGTATATCTACTTGATGAAATAGAAGTCTGAAACATTTGAAAAGTTCAAATAATTTCAGAGTGAAGTGGAAAATCATCGTAACAAGAAAATAAAGTTTCTGCGATCTGATCGTGGAGGAGAATATTTGAGTTACGAGTTTGGTCTTCATTTGAAACAATGTGAAATAGTTTCGCAACTCACGCCACCTGGAACACCACAGCGTAATGGTGTGTCCGAACGTCATAACCGTACTTTATTAGATATGGTGCAATCTATGATGTCTCTTACCAATTTATCACTATCGTTTTGGGGCTATGCATTAGAGACAGATGCATTCACGTTAAATAGGGAACCATCTAAATCCGTCGAGATGACACCATATGAACTGTGGTTTAGCAAGAAACCTAAGATGTCGTTTCTTAAAGTTTGGGGCTATGATGCTTATGTGAAAAAGTTTCAACCTGATAAGCTCGAACCCAAATCAGAGAAATGCATCTTCATAGGATACCCAAAGGAAACTGTTGGGTACACCTTCTATTACAGATCCGAAGGCAAGATATTCGTTACTAAGAATGGATCCTTTCTAGAGAAGAAGTTTCTCTCGAAAGAAGTGATTGGGAGGAATGTAAAACTTGATGAGGTAATTGTACCTTCTCCCAAATTGGAAAGTAGTTCATCACAGAAATCAGTTATAGTGATTCCTACACCAATTAGTGAAGAAGTTAATGATGATGATCATGAAACTTTAGATCAAGTTACTACGAACCTCGTAGGTCAACTAGAATATTGTTCCGCACCAAAGTTGGTACGGGTAATCCTGTTCTTGGAGGTCATTTTGCTTTGACCATGACGAAAACCTACAAACTATGAGGAAGCAATGATGAGCCCAAGATTCCGTGAAATAGCTTGAAGCCATGAAATCTGAGGATGAAGATCCATGTATTAGAACAAAGTATGGACTGTCATTGACTTGCCCGTTGATCGGTGATCCATTAAAGAATAATGGATTTTCAAGAGGAAAGACGGAACACTGATAGTAGTGTTACTATCTACCAAGCTCGAATTGTCGCAAAAGGTTTTTTGACAAGTTCAGATGTTGGACTACGATGAGATTTTCTCACTCGTAGGCGATGCTTAAGTCTGTCCGAATCATGTTAGCAATTGCCACATTTTATGAAATCTGGCAAATGGATGTCAAAACTGCATTCCATAATGGATTTCTAAGAAGAGTTGGCATATGGATGCAACCAGAAGGTTTTGTTGATACTAAAGGTGCTAAATGTGAGCAAGCTCCAATGATCCATTGATACGGTCTCCAATGCCATCTATAATTTTTGATTGCTCCATGCTAATATTATCTACTGTTTTGGACTATATTGGGGCTTTATTATCCACTTTTATATTATTTTTGGGGACTAACCTATTAACCGGAGGCCCAGCCCAGATTTGCTGTTTTTTGCCTGTTTTAGGGTTTCGAAGAAAAGGAATATCAAACGGAGTCCAAACGGAATGAAACCTTCGGGAACGTGATTTTCTCAACGAACAAGACCCGGGAGACTTGGACCCTACGTCAACAAAGAAAAAAGGAGGCCACGAGGTAGGGGAGCGCACCCACACCCACCAGGCGCGCCCTCCACCCTCGTGGGCCCCCTATTGCTCCATCGACGTACTCCTTCCTCCTATATATATCCACGTACCCCAAACGATCAGAACAGGAGCCAAAACCCTAATTCTACCGCCATAACTTTCTGTATCCACGAGATCCCATCTTGGGGCCTGTTCCGGAGCTCTGCCGGAGGGGGCATCGATCACGGAGGGCTTATACATCAACACCATAGCCCCTCCGATGAAGTGTGAGTAGTTTACCTCAGACCTATGGGTCCATAGTTAGTAGCTAGATGGCTTCTTCTCTCTTTTTGGATCTCAATACAATGTTCTCCCCCTCTCTTGTGGAGATCATTTCGATGTAATCTTCTTTTTGCGGTGTGTTTGTTGAGACCGATGAATTGTGGGTTTATGATCAAGTCTATCTATGAATAATATTTGAATCTTCTCTGAATTCTTTTATGTATGATTGGTTATCTTTGCAAGTCTCTTTGCATTATCAGTTTGGTTTGGCCCACTAGATTGATCTTTCTTGCAATGGGAGAAGTGCTTAGCTTTGGGTTCAATCTTGCGGTGTCCTTTCCCGGTGACAGTAAGGGAAGCAAGGATGTATTGTATTGTTGCCATCGAGGATAACAAGATGTGGTTTTCTTCATATTGCATGAGTCTATCCCTCTACATCATGTCATCTTGCTTAAGGCGTTACTCTATTTTTAACTTAATACTCTAGATGGATGCTGGATAGCGGTCGATGAGTGGAGTAATAGTAGTAGATGCAGGCAGGAGTCGGTCTACTTGTCTCGGACGTGATGCCTATATACATGATAATACCTACATATTCTCATAACTATGCTCAATTCTGTCAATTTCTCAACAGTAATTTGTTCACCCACCGTAGAATACTTATGCTCTTGAGAGAAGCCACTAGTGAAACCTATGGCCCCCGGGACTATCTTTATCATATTGATCTCCTACTACTTAGTTATTTCCTTTGCTATTTACTTTGCCTTTATTTGCCTTTGCATCTTTTATCATAAAAATACCAAAAATATTATCTTATCATATCTATCAGATCTCACTCTCGTAAGTGGCCCTATAGGGATTGACAACCCCTATTTGCGTTGGTCGCGAGGATTTATTTGTTTTGTGCAAGTGCGAGGGACTCGCGCGTAGCCTCCTACTGGATTGATACCTTGGTTCTCAAAAACTAAGGGAAATACTTACGCTACTTTGCTGCATCATCCCTTCCTCTTCGGGGAAAACCAACGCAGTGCTCAAGAGGTAGCCAGAAGGATTTCTGGCGCCGTTGCCGGGGAAGTCTATGCAAAAGTCAACATACCAAGTACCCATCACATACCCTTATCTCCCGCATTACATTATTTGCCATTTGCCTCTCGTTTTCCTCTACCCCACTTCACCCTTGCCATTTTATTCGCCCTCTCTCTCTCTATCCTCCCTCTCTATTTGCCTCCTTTTGCCCGCTTGCTTTTTGTTTGCTTGTGTGTTAGTTTGCTTGCTTGTCACGATGGCTCAAGATAATACTAAATTGTGTGACTTCACCAATACCAACAACAATGATTTTATTATATTAGCACTCCGATTGCTCCTCTTAACGATGCTGAATCTTGTGAAATTCATACTGCTTTGCTGAATCTTGTCATGAAAGATCCGTTTTCCGGCCTTCCTAGTGAAGATGCCGCTACCCATCTTAATAGCTTCGTTGATTTGTGTGACATGCAAAAGAAGAAAGATGTGGATAATGATATTGTTAAATTGAAGCTATTTCCTTTTTCGCTTAGAGATCGTGCTAAAGCTTGGTTTTCGTATTTGACTAAAAATAGTATTGATTCATGGAACAAGTGCAAAGATGCTTCTATCTCTAAGTATTTTCCTCCCGCTAAGATCATCTCTCTTAGAAACAATATTATGAATATTAAGCAACTTGATCATGAACATGTTGCACAAGCTTGGGAGAGAATGAAATTAATGATACGTAATTGCCCTACTCATGGTTTAAATTTGTAGATGATTATACAAAATTTTTATGCCAAATTGAATTTTGCTTCTTGAAATCTTTTAGATTCGTCTGTGGGAGGCACTTTTATGGAAATCACTTTAGGAGAAGCTACTAAACTCCTAGATAATATTATGGTTAATTATTCTCAACGGCACACTGAAAGATCTACTAATAAAAAGGTGCATGCGATAGAAGAAATTAATGTTTTGAGTGGAAAGATGGATGAACTTATGAAATTATTTGCTAATAAGAGTGTTTCTTCTAATCCTTTAATTGTATATCCCTTTGTTCTACTTT